>NC_056745.1:547207275-547330762 GCF_019279795.1 Protopterus annectens | reverse complement strand
GAACTGGCACCCTACGTAAGTACCATGTTCAGTCATAGCCTCAACTCAGGCTTTGTACCCACTGAATGGCGCACAGCGAAAGTTATCCCACTCCACAAAGGGGGAGCCACAACAGACCCCGGGAACTACCGCCGCATTAGCCTGATGAGCCTGGTCTGCAAGGCCATGGAATGTATCATCGTGGAACTCCTAAACAAAGACATTGGTAATCTCCAAACTCTGGACTTTCCCCAGTTTGGATTTGTATTCTGTCTCCTAAACCTGATTGACTTCTTTGAAGCAGTCACCAAAGCCATAGATGAAGGTAAAATGGTTCACGCAGCTTATCTAGATCTCGCCAAGGCTTTTGACACCATCCCCCACTCTGGAATTATAGATAAGCTCACTAAACTAGGTATAAATACCTATGTCACAAGATGGGTTGCCAACTGGCTCACGGACAGAACCCACACTGGGAAAGTAGCGGATTCCAAATCCGACTTCAGACCAGTGACAAATGGAGTACCACAGGGTTCAGTCCTGGGTCCTCTCCTGTTTGGTATCTACCTCTCTAAAGTGCAGGCTAACACAGAAGGTCTTAGGCTAACAAAGTTTGCAGATGACTGCAAACTAGGAGCCATAATCAAAGCTCCTAACGATGTTGACAAACTACAAAAGGGCCTTACTGAGACTGATACCTGGTGTCAAAGCCATGGCCTGAAGCTCAGTGCCAAAAAGTGTATTGTCATCCCCTTTGGTAGAAACTCTGTACCCATGAACTACCACATAGCTGGTAGTCTACTTAATGCTGAAAATGTGATGAGACCTTGGGACACAGGTGGACAGTAGTCTCTCCTTTGATAATCACATCGCCACAGTGGTCAGGAAATCCTTCTACGTGGCTCATTTCATCACAAAAGGATTCTCATCCAGAAAAAGAGAGGTCATTGTTCCCCTCTACTCATCACTCATTAGACCCATTATAGAGTACAATGCTCCTTTTGGTATGTACCTCACAAGACATCTACAACAACTGGAAAGACCACAGAAATACCTCACAAAGAGGATTACTGGCCTCAAACAGATGCCCTATGCAGACAGTCTCAAAAAACTACAGCTTTACTCCATCGCATATCGCCTACTCAGGGGCGATCTTTGCCTAACATACAAAGCTATGTCAAACCCAGAGCTGTTGGACATGCTCCACTTAAAGAAATCCCAATCCCTCCAAGCTACACACTCTAGGGACCTAAACCTTGTCACCACAATAAACAGAACATGCTGGAGGGATAGATTCCTGTCCCAGAGACTTCCCATACTCTGGAACAGACTCCCTATCTATGTCAAATAGAGCTCCTCATTAGCACTCTTCAAGAAAAATCTTGATGATTGGATGGGAAATGGGAAATTCACCCCAGGGATCACTTCTGTGGCTCTGCTCGACAGGGGCACAGGAAAATAATTTTCTTGGGTGGCGAAAGCCAGGGTACATTTTTTGGCTAGTCTTATATAGGCCCTAGGGCCAATAGCCTAATACCTACCTATGAACCTATGAATCCGATGACACATTAAAAGTACCACTCAGGAAATCATTGTTTAAAATACAGATACAAAGTAATATTTGAATCATACTTGGTTCACAATACATTCTCTTCCACTGTCATACTGAACAGCCATGTTTTCCACAAGGAGATGTGACCTTGTGTTGAGATCCCAAACTGATTTCTAGGCACATTTGCTTCTTTGACTTCTATTTTCCATGATGGCTAAAGAGAGCTTTTCATAGAACCCCCTCCCAGTAAGGCATGTGTTGCCGAACAGTAGGGAACACAGGGGTTAGGTCCTTGGATGTGGACTACTGTACTGTTCAAGACTCGTGTCTTACCACTGATTCCCTCTTAAGCAAGTTATCTGCAAGTACCTGTTGCCCAAAAGTCAGAAACAGACAATCTGACTCTTGCAGCAGTGTAAGAGAATGCCAGTTAGGGAAGTGACACAATGCCCCTTACATTCCCATTCTGGCATCAGTGACTCTACCTTGCTTGTCAGTGTTTCCACCATGCCATGCTTTCTGCAACCTCCCCACTACTCTGTCTTAATTCCGCCTAACCAGCATATTGCTGAGATGGTTTGTTGGGTTTTATGCAGTGGGAAAAAGGACAGCAATAACCTGTGGAAATTTGGACAGAAAGGGTTAAACAAATTGACATCTTCCATGTATATGAACTGCACCATCTCAGTTTTTTGATAAACTTCACATCCTTGATACCTAAAGGCAAATTCAATTGTCATTTAAAATGGCCATGCTTACATCTTGTATGAGGTTCTAAAAATGCAGCCAGGCAAACCTCCACAACAAAGGATACGTAGTGGCAATCAAACTACTCTGACTACAGGCGTTCCCATAAGTGGTTTCATGTTAGCCCATCCAGTCTCTATCATTTGCTGTCACACCAACATCCAACATCTAGCATGCCAACATCCAGTACCAATAAAAGTATGTGCAAACCATGTTGCTTGGCCTCTCTTTCAACATATGATCATGATCTCAGCTCTGGCCACCTCACAGTCCCTCAATGTAACAGGTTAGGTCTCATCCCTGCCATGTCACATCATTCTCTTTTACACAATCCAAGTTAAACACACACACACACACACACACACAATGTACCAGTGAACCACGCGGCATTGAACACCTCTGCACAAAACAGTGCTGCAACAGCCGTGGGGCACACAAGCTGTGGATGATGTCAGCTCGTGTCAACCAACAGTTGTTGCATCAAGCCCACTGCACAGACATCAGGTCATCCCTAAACCGGTATTGTTGCCGGTGCAGCTCAGCTACATTATTAAACATTACACAATTCAGTGCACACATGTACACACAGACACAGACACACACACACACACACAAAGGGATGTCATTGCTGAAAAATATTAGTCAGGAGAAGGGTACAAAAAATTTCCACAGGCTTGGATATATCATGGAACACAGTGAAGACAGTCATCAAAAAGTGGAGAAAATATGTGACATCAGTGACGTTGCAAATAAATGGACATCCTGCCAAAATTGATGAAAAGACAAGATGAAAACTGATCAGGGAGGCTGCCAACAAACTTATAGCAACACTGAAGGAGCTGCAGGAATTTCTGACAAGTACTAGTTGTGTACTACATGTGACAACAATCTGTGGTATTCTCCATATGTCTGGCCTATGGGGTGTGGTTGCAAGAAGGAAACCTTTCCTTACACAGAAAAACATCCAGGCCCAGCTAAAATTTGCAAAGCAATGCATCAAGTCTCCCAAAAACATGTGAGAAAATGTGTCATGGTCTCATGACACCAAGGTTGAACTTTTTGGCCACAATTCCAAAAGGTATGTTTGGTGCAAAAACAACACTTCGCATCAACGTCCCCCAGGGTGAAGCATGGTGGCGGCAGTAGCATGCTTGGGGGGGGGGGGGGTCTATATCATATGTTTGAAGTTCCACAACTTCGAATCATTAAAGGTCGAACCTTAATGATCGAAGTTTCTGAAGTTCGAACTGAAAAAAAAAAAAATAGAACAATGAAAAAAACCCTCTATGCAGGGGGGCAAGCCCCCCTACACCCCCCACACATCCACGCTACTTAAATATACCAACTCCGAGATCTAACTACATTGTACAGAAGGGAAGTCTTGCCTTACGGTGATCTCCATTATAAGCTTTGAAGTTTTAAAACTTCGATCATTAGGGTTCAACCTTTTATGATTAGAAGTTTTAAAACTTCCAACTTATGATAGGGACCCACTTTGGGGTTGCTTTTCTTCAGATGAAACTGGTGCTTTAGGAAAGGTGGAGTGCATTATGAACAGTTCCAAATACCAGTCAATTTTGGCCAAAAACTTTGTTATCTGCTAGTAACCTAAAGATGAAGAGAAATTTCACCTTTCAACACGACAGTGACCACAAGTATACATCCAAATCAACAAAAGAATGGCTTTATCAGAAGAAAATTAAAGGTTTGGAATGGCCCAGCCAGAGCCCAGACAGAATTCCAATCGAAATTCTATGTGGTGACCTGAAGAGGGGTGTGCACAAGAGATGCCCTCGCAATCTGACAGATTTGGAGCATTTTTGCAAGGAATAGTGGGCAAATATTGCCAAGTCAAGATGTGCCATGCTCATAGACTCCTACCAAAGAAGGCTGAATGCTGTAATTAAATCAAAAGGTGCTTCAACAAGGTATTAGTTTAAGGGTGTGTACACTTATGTAACCAGCTTATTGTACGTTTTTTATTTCTTATATTTTTCCCGTAACAGATTTGTTTGTTTTTCAAATGAATTGTACAGGTTATAGGCCACATTAAAGGCGTGTAAAGTTTTGAAATTATTTATTGTGGTCTCATATTTTTACATCACAAAAGACTGGCATTTTAACAGGTGTGTACACTTTTTATAACCACTGTAAGTCTAATGAGGGAGAAGTATAGATGGGTAATAACCTTTTTTCTGTATACAATCCATTTATGTACGAGATGAACCAAGTAAAAGGCTTTTCTGAGCACTGCATCAGTTAGTATTGAAAATGGGTTGATTTATTTGCTTGTTCAGGACTGAAAAACAATTTTATCTCCTGCCTCATAAAGTAAAATACTGTTTCCAAAAACAGGAGACTCCAAAAAACTGTATGCAGCAGGATGGAGCTAGAGGCAGGTGTTGGGTGTGCTAAGAATTTTCATGTCTGCCAAACAAATAATTTGCTGTACTGTTTCGATTTTCAGAATTTGTTTGGCTGCAAGACAAGATTGTTCCAAAAAACTAAAAATCATTGCTGCGGATACAAAAGAATGTGATTGTATATCCTGGAACAAACCTCTTGACCACAAACTAAAGTATGGAATAGAATTAGCAGAAATGTTTGTATATCTATAACCATTGGAATGAAACAAAACTTCGGATTTCTTTGTTTTGCATGGCCTTGAAACAAAAAAGTTTTTAGGAGGCTATGCATAGCTTGTATCTGAAGTCATTGTTTAAATAAAAATTTGTCTCAGATTTTTACTATGGTAACCTGTACTGGTTGCCAGTTTGGTCTCTTTATTTATTTTATTTATTTTACATTTGTTAACCGGGCTAGTCTAGCTGGATACATGTCCATTTTCAGTAGAGGCCCGGGGAGAAAAGCTCCAGGAAAAGATATAAAATAGACATATCAATGTCATAATACATCCAAATTAAAAATACAAAGATGATAATGGCACAAATTAGAAGATACAAATGTTAAAAAAACAAAATATATATATAATTTTTTTTTTTTTTTTTTTTTTTTTTTTTTTTCTCTCACTGTCTTCTCAAATACAATAGACAGTGAGGATATGCAGTATATACATACATTTGATTAGCAATGTTATGGTATTTTGTATCAGTAGGGTAGTATTAGAAGTTTCAGAGAAGTAATAAGTTAAGAAGGAAGGAAGTTAGTCAGGGTTAGTACAGGTGCATTGCCAGTGTGTTTTAAGAAATAGCTTTAGTTTCTTTTTAAAGAGTGAAAGAGAAGTTTGAGTTGTAAGTTCAGTTGGTAGTAAATTCCATAGCTTGCCTACAGAGTTAGAGTATAGGGAGTCACCTGATGAGTTATTGGATCTAGAAGTGTTGATCAGGAGTTTGTTTGAGGCGTAAGTTCTTGAGGTTTTGTAAGGTGTAATGATGGTAGAGAGTATTGGAGTGTTGTGGGGTTGGTGCAGGGACTTATGGACAATGGTAAGCTGGAGAAATTGAATATGGTTAAGAAATTCTAGCCAGTCCAGTTGTTTTAGGTTTAAACAGTGATGAGTTCTGAAGGGAGAGCCTGTTGCAAATCTAGCAATGTTATTATAGGATGTTGCTAGTTTGTTAAGGTTATTTTTTGAAAGGTTAGTATATATAGGGAAGCATAGAGTAGAGTTGAGATTAAGTGGGTTCTGGCTATAGTGGTCCTAGCTACTGGTGTAAGAAAAGGCTTGATTCTATAAAGGGTTCCTAGTTTTTTGTTAACTGATTTTATTGTGCTGTTTATATGACTATCAAAGTTTAGGTTGTTGTCAATTGTTATTCCTAGGAGTTTAGTAGATGTGTCGGGGGTAATAACAGTTCCATCAGTAGATGTGAGTGTAAGGTAAATAGGGGTGGAGTTTCTTGGTGTGAAGAGTAGCAATTTAGTTTTTGGGTTAAGCAGGAGGCATCGGTTTGAGAACCATTGTTCTACAGTGTTAAAAGCTTGTTGGGTCAGAGATTTAAGTTCAGTTTGAGAGGTGGCTGTGCAGATAATAGTAGAGTCATCTGCATATTGAATGCAGATGGTATGTGGGATTGCTGATTGGAGGTCATTAATATAGATGGAAAATAGAAGTGGGCCTAAAATGGAGCCCTGTGGAACACCGAGGGTAATAGGAAGGTTACTAGAGAGTTTGTTTTGCCAGAGTACAGCCTGTTGACGGTTTTCAAGGTAAGATTTGAACCAATTTATAGCTAGGGAATTAAGTGAAAGCGATTTCAGAATGTGTATTAGGAGTTGGTGATTAACCATATCAAAGGCTTTAGATAAATCAATAAAGACAGCAGAGGAAAAATATTATTGTTACGGTTTTTGTTGATGTTGTCTGTGAAGGATAGTAGGGCAGTGGTGGTGCTGTGAAAAGGTCTAAAACCGTGTTGGCAGTTGGCAAGGAGGTTGTTATGGAGAAGGTGTTTTAGAAGTTGCTTATGGATGCATTTTTCCATAATTTTTGCAAGAGGGATAACAGAGCAATAGGACGAAAGTTAGAGTAGTCATTGGAATGACCTCCTTTGTGTAGTGGGATAATATGGGAAATTTTCCAGATGGATGGGATAGTCCCCAGATATGGTTCTGTTGATGAGTATGGAAATTGGGTAGCTACTTTAGCTCCTTTTGTAGAAATTCTGCAGGAGTTGGTCTGCTGAAGGGTGGTAGGTTTAAGTTTTGGAGAAGGAGCAAATGAAGGAAGTAGGTACTGGTTGTATATGAAATGGTGGGGTGGAATAGTGGTAGAAGTAGGCAAATTTGATGTATCAGGAGATAAATGGCTAGCAAGTTTTTGGGTAGCATTTGTGAAGAAAGAATTGAAGGCATTGGCAGTTTGGGAGGGATTGTTAGGGTTGGAGCCAAGTGGGTTGGGAGTGATTAACTGACCTGGGTATAGGAGTTTATTAATGCTAGTCCAAAACTTTTGTGGTTCCTTATGGTGGGAGTGCTGTTGGTAGAAGTTCTTTTATCTAACAGGATGGCATGTTTTGTGTTGTTTCTATGTTGTTTAAAGATTTGGTGATCTGAAGGATTTTTGTGGAGCCATTTTGCCCAGAATTTGTTTCTAATTAGGATTTTTGGCTAGTTATGTTTGTGAGCCAGGGCTGGTTTAGATTTGTTTCTAACAGGCGTAAGGGGCATGATGTTCCAGGATGGTTAGGAACTTAGAATTAAAGTACTCTACTGCTTCATTGATTGGGAGAGATTTTAATGGTGACCAATTACATTGTTTGAGTTCAGCCTGGAAAAGTTCTGGGTTAAATTTCTTTTTGGTGTGTAGTGTTCTGTATGAGCATGGGAAAGTTTGGTTAGTTTTATGTCTGATAATGCAGGTTAGTGAATGGTCACTTAGGTCATCTGGGAGGGTACCTGTTTTGTATGTTTGCTGGGGGCTATTAGTAAGTATCCAGTCCAAGGTACTTTCTTTGTTGTTGGGTTTGTTAATTCTGGTAGGGGAGTCAATAGTTTGTGAGAAGCCATAAAGGTTGATATGGGTGGTAGGGTGTGTAGTATTACAGGTATTCCAGTCTATATTAAAGTCTCCAAGGACTATGGTTTCTTGTGGCAGATTTATGGAAAGCCAGTTAAGGATATTCGAGTGTATTGATATTGTTTCCTGGAGGAAGGTATATACAGACAATATTAATAGCCTTATGTGTGTTGATTTGAAATTTAGTGATTAGTATTTCAGTACTGTTGTCAGAAGGTGGGTTATGATTTACAGTGCTAACTTGTAGCTCTGCTTTATAGAGGATTGCTATTCCTCCTCCTTTTTTGGCAGTCGTCCAATCTAATGATATTATAGCCTGGTGGGGTCACTTCATTGTCCTTAATAGTAGGTTTAAGCCAGGTTTCAGATAGGCATAGGATGTCAAATAGGTGGACATCTAAAAGGGCATGAAGTTGAGTAATTTTGTTACAAATGCTTATATTAAGGTGAGCTATAGAGAGTGAGTCAGAAGGTTTGATAGATTTTAGTGTACTAGATTTATTTGGGTTGCTGTTTGTAGAGTTAATGTTATGGTTTGGGCCAGGGTTTGGGTGAATGTCGCCATCTAGTAGGGAGAGGAGGAGTGCTATGTGTTTAGGGTTGAGAGTGTTATAGTAATAGTCTGTAAATTTTTTAGCATCATGGACTGTATACGTAATGTGAGTTAGCCTATGATATTTGGCTAGTAGGTAGGAGGGTTTGGATATATATTTAAGGAGGTTGTGATGGTTAGTTAGAGGTGGTGTGGATGTGTGTTTGGTGGGGAGGAGAAGAGTAGAGTAAAGTGATTGTTCATAGGAGGTTAAGAAATAGGTAGAGGTTAGGAGAGGTATGAGAGAAAGTATGAAAAATAATCTAATAATTTAAAACAAAATATTCTGGACGTGTCCTCATTTGAAATAATCTGTTTGGGTATCTTGCTTGTGCCCTGAGTTCATTATTCTTGGGGCTGTTGGAGGTCTAAGAGTTCAGTTTGAATTTTCAGAAGCCATACCTTAGTAAATCAGATAGCATTTGGGTATTGTTAAATTCAGACAGGCAACCCCAAAAAATAGGATATCGTAGTGCTCAAGTCAGGATTTAATTAGCATTTGAACAAGAGCATTAATGTCAACTTTAATAAGCAGTTGTCTGATCCTAGATATGTTCTTTAGGTGGAAAGAAATGTCACCAAATCTGACATATGACCCTTAAATTAGACTGTAGTCCATTACAACTCCAGTGTCATGCTCATGCATTTGTGTACAGACAAGCCAGAGTCTTTCACATTGGGTTTGACAAGAGAAATAATCTAACACCATTACAGATACAACAACAATTAGAACTTCATTATGTAATAGGCTTGGTCATAACTAACTGTCATCAGTGTAGATCAGCATACCATTTAAGCATGCTTTATTTACATCACATGCAGCAGTACTATCAATGAAATGGAACAGAAGACAAAGCTGAATGTCATAAGCATATGGGGTGATCCCTTAGTCCACATTTGTATGTGATATCTGCTAAGGGTAGCATATAGACAGTGAACAAGGGCATCCAAGCACAAAACCACAAAATAGCAAGGCTAGAACCTTAGGGAAACTAAAACCAAGATGAAACACTGGGATATGTTCAGCAGATGTGAAGAAAGCCAGGAAAGTCCATATTTGGTCTGCAAATGATGGAGCAGCACCCCATATTTCCCAGAGACACATGCTGCCAGTACATTGGCTCTGGCTAATGCAGAGTAAAATGTATTTTATACCATGACCCCCCCCCATTATTATTCCAAAACGTGCACGCTGATTGGCCAGCGTGCCCGTTGTAAATCGAGTTATACTAATGGAAAAAGGTCCGGTCGCCCGGACTTTTTTCCATTAGTATAACTCTCTTTTTAAAACACTGTCTCTTTATGTTAAATGGGTTTAACATAGCGAGACAGCTTTAAAATAAGCAACGGAAATCTCCGTTGCTTATTTTAAAGCTGTCTCGCTATGCTAAACCCATTTAACATAGGAACAGGTTTTAAAAGCAACAGAGAAAGCAAGATCTCTGCTTTTTTTTGTTTCGCTATGTTAAATGAGTTTAACATAACGAGACAGTTTTAAAATAAGCAACGGACATCTCCGTTGCTTATTTTAAAGCTGTCTCGCTATGTTAAACCCATTTAACATAGCGAACACTAAAAAAGCAACGAAGATCTTGCTTTCTCCGTTTTGCCACAACTCTGATGTACTGCACAGGCGCGGTACATCAGAACTGCCGCGGATGCCAGACATCTGCGGAAGGGCAGCAAACAGGCATTATACTATGCCATTATTTAAGAAAAGTAATAGTTTCTTTTCTTAAATAATGTCATTATAATAGCAATAACCCACTTCTGGGTGTGGGTAATGCTGTATTTACCCACGGTTGGCTTTGTTTCGCCCTCGGGACCAAACCACGCCAACTGTGGGTAAATCCAGCATTACCCACACCCAGGCGTGGGTTATTGCTATAATATCTCACTCTAAGGAGATCTTAAAATATGTTAGTAAGGAATTTCCATAGATTTTTAATGACTTTTTGTATGACCTGACTATTTTGTAACTGTAATATGTCACTTTTGCCAAAGTACCATCATGCTACGTTGACTAAAAATAAAATTATATTATAACTATGAAAATGGTACATACTCTTGGAATCATGAAAGCTTTGCATATGAAGTACTTGTCACCCAGTTTGCAATCATCACATTTTGCCATTAAGGGCCCGGTCCCCATTTTAATATCTGAGAATAGCAGCAGCATGAACTGAAGTGGCTCCATGTAGATACATTTCTGACAGGGTAAGACTGTTAAAAACAATGTTGAGGAACAGGTAATTCACCAGCAATGACCACCATAATCAATGATTAAGAACTGAAATTATGTTTTAAATAGCAATTAATCTAAAATGTATCAGCTGAATGCCTTCAGAAGGTCAAGAAAAGCAGCTTTCCCATCCTTAGTTGGCTGTAAGTTAGAGATTTAAACTCGTTAATTATTCTTCCCTGATCGTGGTTTACCAAAGAGAATCACTGTCAATAAGTTTTTTGTTTCTGAATCAGCAGTGAGCATTAGGAACTTTTCATAGGTTCATAGGTTCATACTAGGCTATCTGCCCTAGGGCATTTATAAGCCTAGCCAGAGTGTGCATGGCTTTCACCACCCCTTAGGATGAGAATACTATACCCATTAGTTTGCTGTGCCTCTGTCTAGCAGTGACACAGAGATGATTCCCGAGGTAAACCTACGATCTCCCATCCACTCGTCAAGATTTCTCTTGAACAGAGTCAGTGAGGGGCTCTGCCTCACATGGACTGGGATTCTGTTCCATAGTGTAGGGAGTCTCTGGGTGATGAATCTGTCCCTCCAGCACGTCCTATTTATATCCGTGTTGAGGTTTAAGTCTCTTGCTCTCGTGGCTCTGGTTGATTTGGATTTTTTGAGGTGGAGCATGTCCATTAATTCCGGGTTGGACATGGCCTTGTATGTCAGGCACAGATCACCTCTGAGCAGACGGTATGCGACTGAATAGAGCTGGAGTTTCTTCAGTCGGGCAGCGTATGACATATGTTTGAGCCCCTTTATCCTTTTGGTGAGGAACTTTTGGGGTCTTTCCAACTGCTGCAGGTGTCAGGTAAGGTACATTCGAATGGGGCGTTGTACTCAATCATTGGTCTGATAAGTGAAGAGTACAGGGGTACAATGACCTCTCCTGATCTGGATGTGAATCCCTTCATGATCAGGTGGGCAATGTAGAAGGTCTTCCTAACCACTTTGGCAATGTGAGTGTCAAAAGAGAGGTTACTGTCAACTTGGGTCCCCAGGTCCCTGATAACTTCTTCCGTGTTTAATGGATTGCCACCTATGTGGTAATTAGGGGTTACCTTGTTTTTCCCAAAGGGTATGACTATACATTTGATGGGAATTAGCTTAAGGCCATGGCTTTGGCACCAGTTATCCATTTCTATGAGACCTCTCTGGAGGATGTCTGTGTCTGATGGAGTGTCAATTATGGTGCCCAGTTTGCAGTCATCTGCAAATTTTGTCAGCCACAATTCCCCTATGTTTGCCTGCACTTCAGAAAAATAAATGCCGAACAAGAGGGGGCCCAGGACTGAGCCCTGTGGGACACCGCTCGTGACTGGCTTAGAGTCTGACATGGCACCAGCAACTCTAACCCTGTGGGTTCTGTCCTTGAGCCAGTTTGCAACCCATCTTGTGACATATGGGTTTACATCTAAGCTGGTGAGCTTTTCTATGATGCCCGAGTGGGGTATTGTGTCGAACGCTTTTGCTAGGTCAAGGTAGGCTGTGTGAACTGCCTTACCCTCATCAATGGCCTTAGTGACTGTTTTGAAAAAGTCGACCAAGTTCAAGAGGCAGGATCTGCCCTTGACAAAGCCAAATTGGGTAGGATCCAGTGTCTGTAGGTCCCCGATGTCTTTATTTATGAGTTCCATTATGATCCTCTCCATAGCTTTGCAGACAAGGCTCGTCAAGCTTATGGGACGGTAATTTCCAGGGTCCGTAGAAGCACCGCCTTTGTGGAGTGGGACCACAGTTGCCATACGCCATTCTTTGGGTACGTATTCTGTAGTAAGGCTAAGATTAAACATCAGCCTTATGTGTGGGTTTAGTTCCTCATTGAGTTCATGTAGCACACAGCCGGGGACACCATCCGGTCCCATTGATGCTGTGTTTTTTGCTTTAGAGAGAGCAGCTCTCACCTGGGCATCTGAGATGTTTGGGAGGCTAGACTCTGGTGGGATAGATATTTCTCCTTTTGGGGAGAAATTTGCACTGAACCTGTCTGCCAGTATGTTGGCAATGTCTGTGGGTTCAGTGATTTTTGTATCATTTTGGACTAATTCTGAGCATATCTGTGAGTTTCCACCCAGGTTTCTAACATAGCTAAAGAAGGCCTTATGATTGTCTTTTGTGTCTTTAGCGATTTTTCTCTCAAAGTTGGCCTTGGATGATTTTATGAGTGATCATAGTTTTTTGCTAGTATTGATCAGAGATGCCTTCCCTTTTAGGGATTTTTCTCTGTCATGTAGTAGCTTTCTCCTCTTGTTGTAGAGTTTGCTTATGGCTGGGGTCCACTAGACCGGGTGCCTGCCTTTGGTGGAAAGGGTCTTGATTTTATTAGGGATTGCTTGATCCATACATTCCTGGAGGTGCTTGTAGAAGGCATTTGTAAGGGTTTCAGCAGCGTGGGTTGTGGTTTCCACTGGCTCGGGGGCCTTGAAGGATACCACTCCAGTCTTAAGAAGTGTGAAGTTTGCTTTTGAGAAGTTCTTCACTGTGGTCTTTTTTGCTGGGGTTGGGGCGGGATGTGGATCTCCAGTGAGATTAATTTATGGTCTGATCTCACCAATGAGGGATATACTTCGAGTGTGGGGCATTTTGTCCCCATGTTTGTGATGATCAGGTCTAGTATATTTTCTCCTCTTGTGGGAATGGTGACTAGTTGTTCCATAGCATTTGAGTTTATGAACTCCAGGAACCTTTGGGCTAGGGTGTTGGGGCTTGAGTAATGTTCCCAGTCTATGTTTGGGTAGTTGAAGTCACCCAATATGATGGTGTTTGGAGAGACATTCATACTCTCCAGTGTCTTCAGGAAGGCTGTGTGGGTTTCCTGAGTTTGAGAGGGTGGTCTGTAGCATGCTACAAACTGTAGGGCAGTTTTACCTATGGTTAATTGCACCTGGATGGTCTCCGATGCTTCGTGTGTTGCCACTAACCTGGAGGTGTGGGTATCCTTTATGAATATGGATACTCCCCTCCTTTTGTGGTTCGGTCCGGATTTTGGGGCCGGAACGCATGATATGAGGTATAACCTGATAGTGCTGGGGTGCTCTCAGGAGCCTTGAACCAGGTTTCAGTCACAGCACAGACATTGATGTTCTCCATACTGAGGAGGGCTTCGAGGGCATGCATCTTGAGGTTTAGACTTCTGGCATTGAGCAGTATTACCCTTAGTTTTTTTCCATTTTTGTTTTCTAGGGCGGTAGGTTTATCATTTGAGCCTTGCCTAAAAAGGCACTATGGGGGTGGCAAGAGCCTTTGCCAATATCCGGAAGCCCAGGGGTGACAGGTGCAAGCCATCCCTTGCGAAGCAGCGTGGCTTGTCAAGCATGTCATATCAGGCAGACAGACATTGGATCCCCTTAGAATGACACCAGTAATTAAGCCAATTTATTAAAGCTGATCATTTTGTCTCTGTATTGTGGCATCATTCTTGGTGAGGGTAGGATACTGCTCAGGGTCAGGGTCATACCGGCCTGGGCTACATAATCTGAGAGCTCCTCTATGTCTCTTTTCATGTAGTCCAGGGAGGTACGTCTCAGGTCATTCACACCGGCATGGACAATGACTGAGTCATACTTGTACTTGCTGTGGAGTGACCTGAGTGCTTGTGTTACGTGGCGGATTCTAGCGCCCGACAGGCAGCTTACTGTGATCTTTTCCTTGTTCAGTCTAGTGAGTGGGACGTCTGACTATGGAGTCACCTATAACAAGTGCGTCTGGCATTGTGTTTGGCCTTAAGGACTGTGACTGTTTAGCACACTGACTTTGAGAACTATGTGTTGCATGTCTTATGTCTTGAGGTGGCAGTTGCTTGGGTGTCTGCTTTGGAGGCCTCTGTAGTTTTGGTAGATTTTTGATCAGTGCCTCCGAGTATGTCTTTGTGTGTTTATGTGTTTGTTTTGCAGTTGTGATAGTTCTATGTGAAACTGGGTTTGTGGTGTGTGTGGTTTCCTTCTCCTCCTGTCTGGTCTTGCCAGTCCTGAGTTGAGAGAGCTCAGCCTCCAGTTTGGCTATATAGTTGCATCTCTCACATGTATTTGTGTTTTGTGGGAGAAGGAGTGGGTTGTCTGTGTACATGAGGCAATTGTAACATTGCCTCAAGATGCCCAGATTCACCAGCTGAACAGGAGAGGATGCTAGCAACTGACCCTTCGACATGCTAGAAAAAGTGAAAAAGTTTGCTGTGTAACTGAGTCAGAAGGGACCTATAGGGAAATGGGTACTCAAGGGGATTCTAGGCTAATGTAGTACTTTGTTTACTATATAAGTACTTTACTTGTATAAAAATGCTTTAGGAGCAAGTGCTGAGCTTTTGAGATAGAGAATAGACTGTTTAGATTGCAAGTAGAGAAGTTCTAAGGGAAAAATTGAAGAGCAGACTTTACGGAGCCAGAAATAGTTTAACCTTGTTTAACCGGCGCTGCCCGATGCTGCTTTATGGGCAACTCCGCGCTAAAGCGGGCTTTATAGCAGGGGGTTGAAAAGAGCTAGGAATTGACCCAAAATGGCCAATAGACTACAAGTTTCTGGCTGGAACCACTGCTCTGGGGACAAATAGGCTGCTCAGTGCTCCCCACTCCCACTGGTGAACAATGAAGCTTCCCTTTATCCAAATAAGGATACGAAATAGCACAGGAACCAAGCCAAAGCCCAGAGATCAGCAAACTCTGAAGACTGGACTATTCTAGTTCAGTAAGGCGGGAAAACAAGATTTTTTTTTTTTGCAGAAAACAGAGGAAAAACAGACAGTAAATGCTATAAATGCTTTTAAACGGCTAGCGCACTTGAGTGTGTTAGCCTACAGGTAAAATTAAGCAACAAATAACTTTTTAAAAGTGCAAAACAGTTAATCAACACAAAAACAGTTTAAATAGAATGTAGAGCTGTATAAACAGGCAAAAATGCAGTCGCTAAGCAGTAAATAATCAAAAAGCCAGAAAAAAATACTTAAATCAGGAAAAAGTCACTCTTTTGCTCTCTGCTGCTTGTAGAACTCTGCAGGACACCCCGAGGAGCTGTGCTGAGTTTCATGGTTCTATGAGGACTACATAGGGTATTGTCCCCTTGCAAAAACCTCTCTTGTGTGTGTGTGTCTATACAGATTATGTTTATATATATGTATAGACACACACATCTTTTTGCCCATTGGAACTATTTTGATTACTTGTACCTTTAGTAGTACTGACTCAGATGATGACACACAATATAATTAAGCAGTACACACACTCAGTCCTTCCTCAACTACTGCTTTTACCACATCAAAGAATGTAGTAATATGTAAAAAGCAAGATCTAAAATCAACAGATCCATACTGTTCAATATAAAATCAAAACAGGTCCTGCTTCTCTATAAATTTCCGTTTGTGCCAGCAATCATCATATATATTACCAGTAGTTATGTAATGGCCAACAGTTCAAAAGTTAAAAGTTCAACAGATTAATTATAAACCCATCCTATCTTCAAAAAACACTGCTAAAACGGCATACATTCGAACTTGATGGAAAGCAACAGATAGGCACACTTTTTAAATATCACTATGAAAACTGTAGAAAGCTCATAGAATAACATGTTGGGGTATGAAATCTGAAACAAAAGTGTCTGTCATCCATTTCTACAGTGAACCGTCAACAATTTGCCAGCAATTGGACAGAAAACAGTAATGATATAGGAGAAGTGTGAGGCAGAAATCTTTACATTCAGCGAAAATCTGTACAGTTAACATCGGCATTCAGTAAGAGCAAAAGCTGCCGAAACATGACCATACAGAAACGCATTCATCTGAATTTGCCATACCATGGAGAAAAAACAAACCCAAATTCACATTTAAAAAAAGTGTTTTACAGTTTGTCCAGAGAAAGCACTGATACAAGCATCATCGAGCCTCTTACAAATAAAATAATTAGCGGCCAAATTTATGTTACAAGCTGTTACGTTACTTGCAGACACGAACAAAACATCACAAGTCATGATATGGTTCACAGAAGCAAGTTATGGAAAGGAAACAATTGAAACTACATAAAAAAAGCATTGTAATGTTCTGCAAAGCAATTGTTTCACTTTACTGTTTTGCTATAAATCGCATTGCAGAATATTAAAACGGTAACATGGTATACAGCTACAAAGTGTTGCTTAAGTCTGGCAATTTTGATAAGAAGTACTGCAAATAACGAGCACTTCATATAATATTGGCTATGGATGTCCTTGCAATACCTGAAATGAAGAAAAATAAAATAGTTGCAGCTGAAAAAATCTTAGTCCACTGTTTGAGACGAGACTAGTCCATCAACAAAACAGATTCTTCCAGCAACTGAAGAGAGACTAATAGTTCCTGCTGTTGCACGATCTCCAGCATTTTTATTACAAGCATGGGAGGAGCTAAAGGAAACTTGAATATCAAATTGATATGGGCGTTTTCAGCATCTAAGGACTGAAAGTGGGCTGTCTTTGAGCTTTCCCATAGCAGTAACAGAAAGAAAACAATAGGCGTTATTACTGATCCTTGCAGCGCCCTCACATTGTTTACAGTGCCGCCATAATGTTTCCAAACAGGAAGATGGATCTGAGTAACGGAGGTGCGGTTATAGGGATGAAAGAAACAGCAAAAATTTTTTTTTTTTATCAGCAATACGCATATCCATGATGCTGGTATCAACAGCTAGAGGGAAAAGAGATGAAGGAAATGAGAAAACATTTAGATAAGCACGTAGTGATCCTTTAACTCTGCAGTTTTGCTCTTACACAATAACAATAAAGGTCCAGATGTTAGCAAAATACTCTGCCCAAAACAATCCAAATGTAGTCAAAAAAGAAAGAGAGTATAACATGGCAAAAGTACTTTAATGCACAATAAAACATGCTGGCTATGCCCTTGCAACTCCCACTCTAATATCACCCACCCCATCTAACCACTACCTTTCTTTCCACTCCACTAACTACCTTGATTATAGCAAGCTCAGATGCTCATAAGCCTAGTACTTATACAGCAGGAACTTATTATTGTAACATTTGTTAATGTCTGTTATGTACTTCACAGATAAAGATTCTAGTTGTCTACTGATGTACTATGTTCTTCATCTGTAAATATGTTGTAAGTAATTGCTATGTAAATTGTTAATCGCTATGTAATCCAATGTAACTACTGTCTGTTTATTTTAACTGTGGAGCTTTTCTCCCTGGGCCTCCGCTGAAAATGGACCTACGTCCAGTCGGACACTCCCAGTCAACAAATATAAATAAATAAATAAATAAATATTTAATAAATAAAACAATAAAATGGCAAGCGCTGCTTCTTCAGACCAAGAGCATAAAACCCACACCCCTACTTATAGTAACAAATGTATAATCAACATTCAACATCAATTAAAACATCATTAAACAATTAATTAAAATAGGAACAGAAAAATACATTCTTCAGTGTATTAACTGTCATGCTTTCAAGAGTGGTTTCAAAGGTACTCTGTCATTAAGCTCAGGAGATTTATCACTGCTCAATCGTATTATCCACGCCTTTTCTTTTATCCAAAGTAAATTCTTAAAATCTGCCCCCTCAGGTTAGTAGCCAGGACTTCTAACACTAAATACTTAAAGTTATGGTTCTACCCCTTATCATGTACATGCTGGGCTTGGGCATTAGTAGTTTTTTAATTTCTAATGTCATTGATGTGCTCTAGTACTCTGTCCTTTAAACATCTATTGGTCTTTCCTACATAATATGAATAACATATCACACAATATGCAAAATAAATCAGATCCTTAGTATGACCATCTGCATAAAGGGAAGTTTCAATAACAAACTTCAGTAGTGGATGTGTGAACCTATTATTCTTACAAGCCTTGCATTTTCTACAGCAAAACGTCTGATGGAGGGATATATAAATTCTTCATGTTCTTGTAACATAACTGTCTTTTCAGTGATGGTCTATTCCTAAAAGTAAAGCTAGGCTTCTCATTCACTAACCTCCCTACTTTCTCATCAGACTTCAAAATTGCCCAGTTCTTCTTGATAATTTCACAGGCCACATTAATATTATTAGAATATGTTAATGCCAATATTATTAGAATATGTTAATGCCAATCTCATTTCATTCCTGCAGCCTTGTCTGTTAACCTGGTTATATCTAGATGAACACTCGGTCTCTAAATATATATATATATATATATATATATATATATATATATATATAAAAACAACCCTTCAATGCACTTATTAACCTCATTACTCTCATATCCTCTCTCAACAAAATGATGTCTTAACTCCACTAATGCTTCTTAGTAAGACAGTAGAAGGCAGATTAAAAACACAAATTTTTAAAAAAGGTTGCAAGAGGAACGATTTACTATACTACAGTTGTATGCATCCTTGTCATGTACCACGTAATGTTGTAAAGGGACTGTTTATAAGAACTACGACATTACACACAGATGAAGATGATTTAAAAGAAGAGTTAGTGGAGTTAAGACATAATTTTGTTGAAAGAGAATATAACAGTAATGAGGTTAATAAGTGCACTGAAGGGATGTTAATAGAGAGTATAGGTAGACCATATTATTCCAGTTCATCTAGATATAACCAGGTTAACAGACAAGGCGGCAGGAATGAAATGAGATTGGTTCATAGGTAGGTACTAGACTATCTGCCCAAGGGCCTATGTAAGCCTTGCCAACAAGGTTCCCTGGCTTTTGCCATGCAAGAAAGTTATTTTCCTGTGCCCCTGTCGAGCAAAGCCACGGAAGTGATCCCCAGGGTGACTTTCCTATTTCTCATCCACTCATCAAGATTTCTCTTGAAGAGTGTCAATGAGGAACTCTGCTTGACATAGATGGGTAGCTTGTTCCAGAGTATGGGAAGTCTCTGGGACAGGAATCTATCCCTCCAGCATGTTCTTTTTATTGTGGTGACATGGTTTAGGTCCCTAGAGCATGTAGCTTGGAGGGATTGGGATTTCTTTAGGTGTAGCAAGTCCAACAGCTCTGGGTTTGACATAGCTTTGTATGTTAGGCAGAGATCACCTCAGAGTAGGCGATATGCTACAGAGTAAAGCTGGAGTTTGAGAGGGTCAGCATAGGGCATCTGTTTGAGTCCAGTAATCCTCTTTGTGAGGTACTTCTGCGGCCTTTCCAGCTGTTGCAGATGTCTTGTGAGGTACATTCCAAAAGGGGTGTTGTACTCTATAATGAGTGTAATGAGAGCCGAGTAGAGGGGAACAATGACCTCTTTTTTTTCCTGGAGGAGAACCCTTTTGTGATGAGGTGTGCCATGTAGAAGGATTTCCTGACTAGTGTGGCGATGTGATTACATTACTGTCCACCTGAGTCCCAAGGTCTCTTATCACACATTCAGCATTAGGTAGACTGCCGCCTATGTGGTAGTTCATGGGTGCAGAGTTTTTACCAAAGGGGATGACAATGCACTTTTTGGTGTTAAGCTTGAGGCCATGGCTCTGACACCAGGCATCTGTCTCAGTGAGGCCCTTCTGTAGGATGTCCACGTCATTTGGGGACTCGACTATGGCACCTAATTTGCAGTCATCTACAAACTTTGTTAGCCAGAGACCTTCTGTGTTAGCATGTACTTCAGAGAAATAGATACCAAACAGGAGCGGACCCAGGACTGAACCTTGTGGTACTCCACTTGTCACTCGTTTGAAGTCAGATTTGGAGTCTGCAACTTTTACAGTGTGGGTTCTGTCAGTGAGCCAGTTGGCAATCCATCTTGTGACATAGGGATTTGTACCCAGTTTAGTGAGTTTATCTATAATTCCAGAATGGGGAATGGTATCGAAAGCCTTGGCGAGATCTAGCTAGGCTGTGTGAACCACCTTGCCCTCGTCTATGGCTTTGGTGACTGTTTCAAAGAAGTCGCTCAGGTTCAAGAGGCATGATCAGCCTTTCACAAACCCGAACTGGGTGGGGTCCAGAGTTTAGAGGTTACCAATGTCTCTGTTTGCGTTCCATGGCTTTGCAGACCAGGCTCGTCAGGCTAATATGGTGATAGTTCCTGGGGTCTGTGGTGGCTCCCCCTTTGTGGAGTGGGATAACTGTTGCTGTGCGCCATTCAGTGGGCACAAAGCCTGATGTGAGGCTATCACTGAACATGGTGCTTAGGTGAGAAGCCAGTTCATTCTGAAGTTCATGTAAAATGCAGCCTGGGATGTTGTCTGGTCCCATGGATGCTGTGTTCTTGGCTTTAGAGAGTGCAGTTTTTACCTGCATAGTTGTAATTACAGAGACTCTGCATTCTTCCATTATAGATATGAGCCCTTTAGGGTTGAGAGGGAGGTAAAGTTAGCGCTGAACCTATTGGCCAGGATGTTGGCAATATCAGTTGGTTCTGTAATTTTCGTGCCATTGTGCTTTAGCTCAGAGCAGATCTGGGTGTTGCCATTGAGATTCTTGACATAGCTATAAAATGCTTTATGGTTGTCTGTAGAGACAGTGATCTTGTTTTCATAGCTAGCTTTGGAGGATTTTATGAGGGATCTCAGCTTCTTACTAAGGCTGACCAGGGAGCTCCTTCACTCATGGGATTTTACTGTCTTTTGCAACAGTTTCTTCCTTCTTTTGTAGAGTTTGTTTATAGCAGAGGGCCACCAGATTGACTTCCTTTTTTTGGAGGATAGCATCTTGGTTCTGTTAGGGATAGCATGATCCATGCACTTGTGTACGTGCTTATGGAGTGCATTTGTGTAGGATTCAGCAGTCATAATTGTATTGGCTATCTGTATGGGTGTCGGGAAGTTTGCCACTTCTGTCATGAGAAGCATGAAGTTGGCTTTGGAGAAATTTTTTTTACAGTGGTTTCCTTAATGGGGGTGGGGGCAGGATGTGGATATCTATGGTGATTAGCTTATGGTCTGATCTGACAAACGAGGAGTTGACTTCAAGTGTGGAATCCTGGTCACTCATGTTGGTAATGACTAAGTCTAGGATATTGTTGCCCCTGATGGGGATGTGGCTTAGTTGATCCAGTGCACTGGAGTTTATGAATTCTAGAAAGCGGTGAGCAAAAGAGTTGATACATGAGTAGTTTTCCCAATTAATGGTGGTGTACTTGAAATCGCCCATTATTAGGGTGTTTGGTTGAACCCTAATATTTTCCAGTATATCAAGAAAAGAGGAGTGGGAATCCTGAGGCATGGTGAGGGATCTTTAGCAAGCTACAATTTGGATTGCAGTTTTGCCCAGAGTTAGTTGCACTTGGATAATCTCGGATGCATTATGTTGGGCAACTAGCCTGGAGGTGTGGATATCCTTAATGAATATGGACACACCTCTGCCTTTGGTGTTCCGGTCCAGGTTAGATGACTGAAAAGTGTGGTATGAGTTATAGCCTGGTAATGCAGGGGTGCTCTCTGGAGCTTTGAGCCAGGTCACAGTCACTGCACAGATATTGATGTTGTTCATTTTAAGGAGTGCTTCAAGTGAGTGCATTTTAAGGTTTATACTTCTAGCATTGATTAGCATTACTCTTAGTTTTTGCTTGCCTGTACCTGTTACAGTGGTGAATTTGTCATTTGAACCTTGCCTAAAAAAGGCACTATAGGGGCAGCAAGAGCCTTAGCCAGTATCCAGAATCCCAGAGGCGACAGGTGCAGGCCACCTCTGGCAAGGCATCGTGGCCTGTCAACCATGTCCCAGGCAGACAGATGTTGGATCCCCGTAGAATGACACCAGAAACTTAGTCAGTTGTTGAAGTCAGTCATTTTGTTCTTGTACTGTGGTATCATTCTGGGTGATGGCAGGATGCTACTCAGGGCTAGGGTCATACCAGCCTGGACTACAAGATCGGAGAGATCTTCCAGGTCTCTTTTCATATAGTTCAGGGAGGTGCATCTCAGGTCGTTCACACCAACATGGACAATGACAAAGTCTTATTTGTACTTGTGGAGTAACCTCAGTGCATGGGTTATGTGGCGGATCCTGGCACCCGACAGGCATCTGACAGTAGCATTCTCCTTGTTTAGCCTGGTGAGTGAAACAACATAGAGTCACCTATAACTAGTGTGTTGGGTACGTTGTTTTGCCTTATGGGCTGTGGTTGTGTGGCACACTGAGTCTGTGGGCTCTGTGTCACTTGGTTGTGCTGGGGGGTGGAGGTTGCTTGTGTTTCTGCTTTGGAGGTCTCTGCTTAGGCAGATTATTATTGAGAGCCTCTGCGAATGTTTTTGTGTTTCTATGTTTGGATTTTGTTGGTGTAGGTTTAGTGGGACTATGTGATGAGTGTGGTGTGGTGCAAGTGTTTACCTTCTCCTCTTGACTGTCAAGTTCAGTCTTGGTTGGAAAGAGCTTTGCCTCTAGCTTGGCTAGATAAGTGCATCTCTCACAGGTTGTAGTGTTGGGTGGTAGTAGGAGAGGGTCATCTGTGTACATGAGGCAGTTGCTACATTGCTCCAATATGCCCAGATTCATCAGGTAGACAGGAAAGAACACTGGGAGCTGTCCCTTGGACGTGCCTGGATAAACAATATTTTCCTCTAGACAAGTGAGGAAAAATAAGTACAAGTGCTGTTTTCCTCTAAGCAAATGAGGAAGATAAGTACAAAAACTGTTTTCCTATAGGTAATGAGGAAGGCTGAGTGCTGTAGTAATTTTGTACCTTATTTAGTGCTTACAAATTCTGAACCAGTGCTAAGCACGGAGAAGCAAATTCAAGTGCTAAAACTAAGAATCTGGCTAGTTCTAAGGGAAAAACTGAAGAGCAGACTTTATGATGCCAGGAATAGTTTAACCCTAGCTAAGTAGAGCTGTGAGATGCACAAACTTGCGCTAACCCAGGTTTTTAACTCAAAGTTGAAAGGGATCAGCCCAAAACAGCTAATAAGGTTAATTTCAGAGCTGGGAACCATTCCTCTTGTGACAGACAGGCTGCTCTGTGCTTACCACTTTCACTAGTAAACAGAAAGACTTCCCACTACCACAAGTTCTGGACAACTTAGAAACACAAACTAAAGTCCTGAAACCAGCAGATCTGGGATCCAGACTATTCTAGTACAGGAAAGGATCCAGACTATTCTAGTACAGGAAAGGGCGGGAAACGAGCACTACAGCTAGTATTTTTTTTTTTTGTTTTCTTTTATGGAATTAAACGGAAAAATCAATTTAAACAGTAAATATGCACAGAAAAGGCTGTCACACTTGAGTGTGACACCTACAGTAGTAAATGCCGTTCAAATTATTAACTTTAAGCAGAAAATCAAAGTGCACACACAGTAAAACGCAGCAGAAATAACAACAGAACCACAGTAAAAACGGCTTTTAAAGTGCGATAAGCAAAAACAGTCGAGAAAGACAAAAAGATACTTAGTATCAACAAAAAGTCTCTCCTTCTCGTTTCTGGTGCTGTAGTAGTCTGCAGGACATCCAAACAGGATCCGCCGAGCTAAAATAAGCACAAACCCGCACAAACGCTGATGTTTAACTCAGAAAGTTGAAAGGGATAGAAATCGGACCAAATCAGCCAATAAGGTTAATTTCAGAGCTGAAAGTCACTCCTCTTGTGACAGACGCTGCTCTATGTTTACCACTCTTACTGGTAAGCAGAAAGACTATTCTAAAATATTAATGTGGCCTGTGAATTATCAAGAAGAACTGGGCAATTTTGAAGTCTGGTGAGAAAGTAGGGAGGTTAGTGAATGAGAAGCCTAGCTTTACATTTAGGAAAAGACCACCACTGAAAAGACAGTTGTGTTATAAGAACATGAAGGATTTATATATCCCTCTATCAGACCGTGAAGGGACGTTTTGCAGTAAAAAAATGCAAGGCTTGTAAGTATAATAGGTTCACACATCCACTACTGAAGTTTTTTATTGAAACTTCCCTTTATGCAGATGGTCATACTAAGGATCTGATTTATTTTGCATATTGTGTGGTATGTTATTCCTATTATGTAGGAAAAACCAATAGACGTTTAAAGGACAGAATACTAGAGCACATCAATGAAATTAGAAATTGAAAAACTACTAATGCCCTAGCCCAGCATGCACATAAGGGGCAGAACCATAATTTTAAGTTTTTAGTGTTAGAAGTCCTGACTACTTTCCTGTGGGGGGAGAGGAGATTTTAAGAATTTAACTGAGGTAAAAGAACAGGAGTGGATAATATAGCAAACTATTACTTTTCTTAAATGTTGGTATAATATGATTTAACTGTGATAAATCTCCTGGGCAGAGTATCTTTGAAACCACTCCTGAAAGCACAACAGCTAACACACTGAAGAATGTATTTTTCTGTTACTGTTTCAGTTAATTGTTTAATGATCTTTTAACTGATGTTGAATGTTGATTGGACATTTGTTAATATAAGTAGGGGTGTGGGTTTTATGCTCTTGGGTCTGAAGAAGCAGTTGTGTAAATAGACTGTGAAAGCACTTACCAATGTATTGTTTTGTTGTGCTTTAAAGTGCATTTGCTGTGTTATATTTTTTTTTACTAGTTTTGCTCTTATCCTTTCTTTTTTTCTGTCAAGTGCACTTGCGTGGACACACCATACCGCACCCCACACATAATATGTTATTAAATCACTTAATATTGGTTATTTCACACTAATGAAAGCAGAGCTATGAGCTTGCGTTAGTGCTTACTCAATAGGTAACCCTTACTAACTCACTACCACTGAGGTTTCCCTTTCCATTTTGCTAAATGTTTGATCCAGTCACTCCTTGTTGATCTTCCATAGATACTGCATTGCTTCAATTACTGCCTTTTCTGCTACTCTTGCTTTCACTGCTCCGACACTCTTGTACTTCAGACAACTTCAGTAAATACAAAAGAGATGTAGGAGAGAGCCCTTTTCATAGCAGAAGCAGTGTGAGAACCTCTGAGCCAGCAAGGAATGAGGATAGCTCTTTGTTGACATGGATATGTCTGAGTAACCAGTTGGCTATTATGCTATCACGTCAGATGTCTTGGCTATTTCAAACTGTAACTTCTGTTTTTGTTGGCTGTGTGGCTAACAGTAGAAAGACAGAAAAGTAAGCGTCTTATTTTATTTTTAATTTTTTGTTCCAGGACTGAATAAGTGCACTCAATACAAGATTACGGTCTGTTGATGGAACTGTGTATGGTGTGAGGTGGTTAAGACCACACATAGAGCATTGACACAGCTGTGCTGTATGTGCTTCAAAACAGTGTTATTTTTTTTCTAAAATGTTCAACGATAAATGTACCTTTTTGAATAATACAGTTACAGATAAACACTTAATGCAACTTCATAACTACTTTTGTGTACTCGTTTAGTGTTTCACATACTCTGTAAAAGTTTGTTTTAGATCTACAGTGCCAATCTTGTCACTTGTGTTAAATTATTTGATGTTTTTTAACAGATATGCACTGAAGCTGCTAACTAGTTGAACAAAACTAGTCTGCTTTTTGTTCTGTGAACCTGAATAAATTGATCTCACTCATTTAACATGCTTGTTATTGGCCCTATTATGAAGAGACCAGGCAAGATCCTTCAGCTTCTCAAGGATTGGACTTGCGTGTTGAATACTCCCTATGTAGATTCTGTTGTTGCTACATTGTCCTTTAAAAAGGCTGCATCTCCACAGAGTCATGCTGTCCATTCTTCCAATAAGGAGTCCAGACCCCTCCCCACCTCACTGCTTTCTTTTGCCACATGTTCCATCTAATCAAAGGAATGCAGCAATAAGAGCTCACAAACGAAATCAGCAAAACAACTATCCAGGAGGTCCCATCCAATACTTAAGATTCTTTATAGCTCCAAGTCTGAAATGCTATTTTTTGTTGTTTAAAGTTTTGATGTAAGTGGGTAACTGCCATCTTTTCTTTGGCTTTCTCATACTTAGGTTGCTCTTATCACAGATTTCGTTTTTTGTTTCTCAAAGTTAACTGATTTTATTCTTTTGTGTGGTTTCACTCTCCTTTCTTTTTCACTATGTTCCCACCTTTCTTTAAATGTGCTTATGGTAGGTCCATGCCACTTACAGGTTGGCATATTCAAAGCACTTGTTGTCTTTAGGTTGCCTGTATGTGTAATAGTCAGTGAGGCAACTAAATATTGATGAAGGAAGGTACTAGAAAAAAAATCTATGTCAAGAGAAGCTTCCCACTATTTAGTCCAAATAACAGTGCTAGTCTTCTTCTTCTTCCCTACCTGCCTCCCTTCATCTGAAAAAACATCATTCCTGTTAGAAAAAATTTAAGTCAGAATTTGTGTTTAACAAAATCTGAAGGTTGCCAAAGGTTGCCATAAGTTGTCCAGCAATGCTTCAGCCATGAAGTCCTGCATGAGTGGGAGAGTCCCTCATTTCTAGGGAAGCCTTGCCGCATGTCAGTGTTTAAAAATATGCATAGCCTGTCCTGATGGTCTGTACAACTTCACACAGTAGTGGTAATAGAGCTGCCACTTCAGTATTACTTGGGGGTATAGGCCCTTCTTTATCTACTCTTCAGTCTTTTATCCTTTCCTACACAGACAGTCTCCAGTGTTTCCTCTGTTTGATCATGTTTTGCAGAGACTGAATATCTAGTCTCAGACTAGAATTACTGTCCCTGTCACAATATAGTGGAGATGAAATGCACTATGTACCTATCCAAACACTTGTCACAATAGAAGCGATCCCAACATTTTCTTATTAAAAAAAAAAAAAAAAAATCAAGAGCCTAAATGACAAAAACTATGCAGGACATCTCAAAGCCTTGTCCTTTGGAATAAGTTGGCCTTCTTGGCCTTCCTTGAAAAAGTTTGTAAGGCACTTCAACCTGAACATCATCTAGGGTCTTCTTTTTGTGCAACTGCTGCTGTTAGGAGCATATGTTCTGCCACTGAGCATGGATATTTGCCAGTGATAAGTGAGTGGAGGACCTGACCTATGCCAGGGACCAATGCTGATGGTGGGGGGGGGGGGGGTGTATGTGCCCCTGCTGGCCAGTGTGTGCTCGTCGGAAAGCCCAGCAGCCCTGTGTCAATAAGCTACTGGTCGACTGGTGTCCAGTTGCCAGCCTAAGTTACCAGGGATAGCTGTGTTGATCAAAAGCTGGACATAAAACCAATCAACTTGCCAAATATTAACTAAGAATTGCTACACTATGTGTAGGTTCACTGACAGGATGGAGCTTGGAAGTGGATGAAATGATTGTACAGAAGAGGCTGGATATCCTGTGTATTCAAAAGACATGATGGAAGGGCAGTGCAGCAAAGCCACTTGGCTTGGGATCCAGAGTCTACTACTCAGGAGGACGACAGGCTGGAAATAGTGTGGGAATTGTGGTGAGACAGAGGCTTCAGAAGGCAGTGAATGATGCCATCAGAATTAGCAACAAACCTATGGCAATCGGACATCAGCATAATAATACGACAGTATTCATAATCTCAGTCTGTGTCCCACAGCAGGGTTGTGATAATGAGGAAAAGAATGTATTCAGACAGCGGTAGTAGGACCTACTAGATAAAGCAGGACAGCATGAAATAGTGTTGTGCACATATCGGGACAGACAGAACAGGATATGAGGACTGCTTGGGTCCACATGGGTGGGGCAACAGGAATAAAGAATGAAAGGCTATTCTAGACTTTTGTCTGCAAATGGCCTGATAGTAGTCAACACATGGATCAGAAAGACAGTCACAAGATCACATACAAGAGTGGCCAATTTGCAACTCTGGTAGACTTCCTCCTAGTAAGGAAAGAGCGCTGAGGAAGAATCACTGATTGATTGATTGATTGATTGATTATTTATTTATTTATTTTTATTTATTTATTTAACATTTGTTTACCAGGAATGTCCGACTTGGAACAAAGCCAATTTTCAGCGGAGGCCCAGGGGGAAATGCTCCAGACGCATATCCTTGTACATGGGAGGAAACCCACATGAATGCAGGGAGGACATGCAGACTCCATACAGAAAGCACCCCAGCTGAGCATCGAACCAGAGTACCTCTTGATGTGAGGCGACAACGCAAGCGCTGCACCACTGCGCTGTCCAGACTCAACCCCAGTGAAACAGTTGGGTCACAGCATAAACCACTGGTTGCTGAAATCATCTGCAAGCAATGGTCACAGAGGAGGCACTAAGGTCAACAGATATCAAGCTCAAAACATGGAAGTAGACTGGAGAGAAAGCACAACAGTTCAAGGAATTACTTGGGCTCTAGCACCCCAAGACAAGGAGGAAATAGGTGGAGTTGCTATTTTGAGGTGCTGCCATTCTTCTTTGTGTATGGAGACTACAGAATGGATATGTGGCTAAACTAGGTATGGAAATAAGGTACATAAGGAACGCTGGTGGTGGAATCCAGAAGTCTAGGAAGTCATCAAAAGAAAGATGATGTGCAGTAAAAAGTGAGAGATGGAAAAAGACTGATCAAGCCATGAAGGAATATACCGGTTGACTAACACAGAGGGTAAGAAAGGAGTTGCAATAGCAAAGAACAGGGCATCAGAGGCACTCTACCAGTTTCTGAAAAGTGACTAAGTAGGTGGCACAAAGAAACTAAATCAAGTTGCAAGGCAAAGACAGAAAGATAAAGAAGATAGATATCCTTTATAAGGGATACCAGCAGCAATCTGCTCACCGGTCCACAGGATGGAAGGATTTCTTCACCCACTTCTGAATGAAAACCCCAGAGAAGCTGTACTGCCCCAGATATAGCCTACAATGAGAAGAAGAAGAGAAGCCCACCATAGAAGAAGTAAGAAAAGCACTAAGAAAAAGAAGTTGGGGAAAGCAGCAGGCTGAGATGAGATCACAGATATGATAAAGATGCTGGGTGAGATAGGGAAGAAATGGTTCCTGAGGGTACTCCTAGCAGTGTGGAGAGAGGTGCATCCCGGATGACCGGAGAGTAAGCATACTTGTGCCATTGTACAAAAACAAAGGGACATCCACAACTGTTGGCAATACAGAGGTATCAAACTCCTATTATATTGCATGAAAATTCTGGAAAGGTTGATTGATAAACAGATACTCACAGTAGAAGAAAGTAAGACAGGAGATGAGCAGTTTGGATTCAGATCAGGATGCAGCACAACTAACCCAGTGTTTGCAGTGAGACAGATAGTTGAAAGAAAGTTAGAGATGAGGAAAGAGTCGAACTAGGCATTCCTAGACTTGACAAAAGCATATGACAAGGTCCCAAGAAAGCTGATTTGTTGGGCAGTCCTGCTGTGGTTCAAAGTCCCAGAAACATTGGTAGAATTAATGCAAGCTATGTACATATGACCCAGTGACATGAAGTACAAACAGTGTTTGGCCTCACAGAGGGGTTCCCAGTGTGAGTGGCTGTTCATCAGGGTTCAGCTCTCAGCCCACTGCTGTTCATACTGGTGATGGACAACATTAGCAAACAGGTTGGAGAGGATAGATCATCAAAGTTGCTGTATCCAGACAATATGACACTACAGGCAGACCTCTGAGCAAGAACTTCAGCAAAGGTTAGGGAAATGGAATGCAAAACTGAAGGCACATGGGATGAAAATGAGTACAGATAAGACAGTGGTAATGGCAGCAAGTGGGAGAAATCAAAAGAAGCAGAGAATTGAGATAGAAGGGAAGATAGTGGAACAGATTAACAGCTTCAAGTATCTGGGAGGGGTGGTTGAAGAGAAGGGAAGTCTGAATAAAGAGGTCAAAGCTTGAATCAGAGGGGCTGCAGACAACTGGTACAGCGTGTTAGGTATAGTCTATGACAGAAGAATGCCAAAGAATCTGAAAAGTAAGGTGTATAAAATTAGTGGTTTTGCCAAGTACTACTGTATGGTGCAGAAACCTGGGCAGTAATAGTAGAGCAGTTGAGGAAGCTAGAGGTGATGTTAATGAAGTGCCTGAGATGAGTGGTAAGATTCATAGTGGGGGACAGATGAAGAAATGAGGATGTAAGAGCAGAAGCCAAAGTAGCTCCGATTACAAAAAAGATCAAAGAGAACAGATTGTGCTGGTTTGGGTGCATGTGCAGAAAAGCAGAAAATAATTGGTAAAGAAGATTTGAGAAAGACATGAAGAAGGCTGAAGAAACAAGGGCATCCAGCAAAGTGTTGGATGGATTATGTGAGGAGGACTGTGACAATCGGGCATGAGTGTCAAATAAGCCAAGAGTGTGGCATTGAATCGAGAGAAATGGTGAAAGTTAACATCACACCCCAACCCCATGTAGAAGATGGGAGGAAAAAGGAGATGATGATAATGTAAACAAATGTTATTTGCTGGATTGCAAATTAAGTATCCAACAGATTCCAGATTGTGAATTTGCTAGTACACTCCTTGAATGTAAAATTGTAATGAGTGTGGTACCCCAGAGATTTGGGCTAGACCCTCTCCTGTTTGGCATTTATTTTCCAGAAGCCCAAGCCAGTATCCCAGAAGTGTGGTTAACCAAGTTTGTTGATAATTGCATGCTGGGTACTGTTTTCTGTTCATCAACTGATATTAAACAGTTCCAGCAAGGGTTGGAATATGCAACTACCTGGTGGTACTGAAAGTGGTTTTAAAGTTAAATGTAAAAAAGTTCATTGTTGCTGGGTTCAGCATAAAGTTGCTTTCATCTCATATGTTATAAGTGGTGCTCCTCTTCAGAAAGGGGTGGCCATAAGAGACCTGGATACTTTGTGGGCAACTCCCTGTCATTTGATCATCATGTTTTCACCATTGTAAGGAAATCCCTCTTACCAGGACCAGTTAATTGCTAAGGGAATACCTTCAAGTGCCAAAGAAGTCATCCTAGCCCTGTATTTTTTCTCTAACAGACCCATCATTGAATATAATCCTCCTTTGGTATGTACAAATCCAAGCATGTCGCTCAACTGGAAAGGCCCCAAAAATTTCTAGCCCAAAAAAACTAAAGGTCTTAAATCCTTCAGCTATCCTGAAGGTTTCTTTGTCAGCTAGAACTCCAGAGTGGGTGAGCTAGAGGTAGCATAGAAGACCCTAGAAGCATGAAATGCGAGAGCCTAGTCAGGGCTAACTTGTGGAATCATACTTGAAAGAAACTGGGACCAAGGAGACTGGACAAAAATCCTGACATTCCAGCTCACAGGAGTTTCACTGAAAATATATATGGACATGTAGAGACCTGCTTATATGGACTATGACAATTTGATAAATGACTTTTTAGGAGTTATACCAGTCCTAGCTAAAGTACAAGCAATACAATTTTATCACTAGACTTTAGTGCAAGTAAATTGATATTAGCAAAGATCTGTGATTTACAGCATAGTTTTAAAGCTTTGACTAGATCCTAATAAAATCAGTAGACTGAAAATGTTAGAAATCTTAGCAGTAGACATGTTTCAAAGAACTTTTTTAGTAATCTAAGAAAATGGATATTACATAGCGACACCAAGAATTATCATATGGTAGTAACTGAATTGCTTCTTAGTCTAAAACTGCTATAAGGAATGTATTCTCATCTGTTAAGCAAAACTTTGCATGTAATATGATTTGTATCAAATGTAGAGGGAGGGTTCATATCGCCAAGATGTTCTTACACAGAGTAATAAAATAACATGTAAGATAGTTGAGTCGGCACTATGTCATTGTGTTACAACCAAGCTAATGTAGTGTTCTGTGTTTTTAGAAGCAAAGGAGGTTCAAGCCTTCTAAAGTTTGGAAGCTTGATTACCCTTGCCAGGGGTACCATGGTATGTAGGCATATCATTAGTGACAACCAAAATGTGGAGGTAGTATGCATTCATTTGGATAGAAAAGATTATCTTCTTGTACATGTAGAAATTTGAACAGTTGTTAGGAATCTGTGAATGAAAGTTCTGATTTTACTCATGGTATAATTCTAGAAAAATATTTTTCTCATTTGAAAGCCCAGTAAAAAGTGTGGTATCGACAAAATATGGCAGCTTAAAGCACTGATTCAGTATAAGAAGGAAGGCAAGACAGTGACAGTCCTATAGAGATGCAAAATCAAACAAAGAGAAGGTAGTTGGCGTAGAAGATACTAAAGGGGGTTAGAATTTAACTGTGGTTAGATTGCAGAAAGGATCCTGTCAAAGAAGCGTGCCCCAGTGGTAGAGCAACAGAAGCTGTGAAGTTAGGTGAAGGCTACCAGCCTAGCTAGATAGACTTTAGTAGATAATTTTGTTATTTATAAATATTAATATAAGCCACAGGCTTGTTCTCTTAAATGGAAGAATATGGTGTTACATGTGGAACTGCAAAAATGTAACAACAGTGCACTCTGCTGTAAGAAATCTGATAAGTCAAGCATTTCATGACTGTCTTTGATCTCAGGGCTCTGAGCTGAGATGTCTGAATGAAGGAATTCTGGCTATTGTTTTGAGACCAGAGTTAATTGCTAGAATTTGCATGTATAATTTCTTTTATTGCTCGGGCTTCCTGACCAGCTGCAAGATCAAAAGGGCTATTAACCTCTGAGTTTCTGTTAGCCTGTATTTAGTGATATTATACAAAGCCACTCAAATAGCCTTGCTGTTCAGTCACACTTAGCATTTGGATAATAATATTGCACAGTATAATTGGACACCCTTTCATAAGGGCCTTTTAGTAGCTGTTAAATATTAGTGGGTGGTGGCAAGTGATACTACTGTATAGTCTGGGTGAAAGGGGCACAGCTGGAGAACCTGTACCAGCCTTCCCAGGAGTGTTTGTGTGGTTGTATATAACTCTTATCTCAAAGTGTGTGTATGTCAGCTACTGGGGCAGGGAGAAGAAGCACTGGTTGGACAGAGAGGGTGCTGGAGGTTTTAACTTGCCGACTAGGCTGAGATCTGGACCCTATAGCTGTGCCAGTGGGGAGTCTTATTGGGGACCTGGAGAGAAGGGGAGAAACCAGCCCCAGACTGACTGTGATCTCTGTGTGCTCTTAAGGGAAATTGTAGTTTACTGTGTGTGTATTTATTATCCCTTCCCTATATGGATGCCCCTCACTGGTGCTGGTGGTGAGGATTGAGGCTCCTTGATTGCTGGGCCAGTGCACGGGTGTCACAGAAGCCTTAAGCTGCAAGAGATGTCTGCACAGGAGCTCAAAGTGAACTGATAGAAACTCAGAAGTAAAAATCAGTACAATTCAGAAGTCACATAGATAAGGTAATGAAGAGTTCTTAACCCACCTTTGCTAGTGTAAGAAAAGAACATTCACTTCCATGTACATTCTAAGCCGCACATATTTGTAAGTAAGGAAAGAAGAAAACATGAAAGTGATTACTGAGATATTTGCAAAGAAAGGGCAACAAGCAACATAGATAATAAAAAAGTGAGAAGTTGGTATCCACTCGCCCTAAGGAAGAGAGAAAGCAACCCAGAAGAAAAGAGAACACACATGTATGTACTTAGATGTAGTAAAGCAAAATGTATTTTTTGTTTAAAACCACACTTTGCAGGATACGATTTAGAAGAAGCTGCAGTGCAAATGTTAGGGGTGGAGCAACACCTGGCAAAGTGCAAGTTACTGAAGAAGGTAATCCTAAATCATTGGAGGAGAAAAAAAAGCAAAGCAGTTGTGAGACAACACAATGGGAGGAAATTTACTTTAATCTGAGCAAGAGAGAATGTGACAGAGTTTGTAGTGGAGGATCGTGAAGGATCGTGAACAGGATGCTCACATTATTTCTTTCTCCCATTTTGAAGATTATCTCTTTTTTTTTTTTTTTTTTTTTTTTTAGAGGGAAATCTGCACCAGGTGATGCTATTGAAACTCCGTAAAGCACTAAAAGTAGTCCATTGCCACATATTAGGAGGTCACCTGGGGATGGATAAAACCAAGTCAAGAGTACTAGCCAAATTTTCCTAGCCAGGCATAATAGCAACGATGCCAGAAAATGTCACCATCATGCATTTAAATTCCTTTATCCAACTATATATCAGAGAAGTACCACTTGAACACATTGCTGTGAACAGCAAGTTTGGTAGCTTTGTCCAGTGATGTTATGTTTTGATGCACATACTAGTATTACTGGACTGTACTACTAGATTTCCATAAGTAGTGCCATTTTGCAAGGCTAATGCCAAGGCTATTTCTAGAAAACAGGTAATGTTATTCTTAGAGAGATGCTTATTAACCAAGGCACTCCCTGTTTGTCAAGAGTGTAGCATCAGTTATGTCAGAGCTTTAAAGTCATACAGATCAATGCATCAGTCTACTGTCTGTCAATTGCTGGATTAGTAGAGGAGTTTAATAAAACAGGTCCATACTAAGGAAATTTATTGATGCACATTTTAAAACCTGGAACCATTTGTTACCCTACATAATGTTGGGATCAGAGTGGTGCCACAACCTTCTAGCCCCATTTGAATCTTTATATGGCAGACATCTGAAAAGGCAGCTTGACTTTCTAAGTGTGATAGGACACAGTGTTACTTTGCAGGATAGATTAAAGTTAGAAATGCCCCTAGCAGGGGAGCACATGCCAAGAGCCCAGAAAATGTAGCAACACATTTATAATGAGACTGTTAGAGAATTGACTCAAAAGATTAGGTGCTTCTGCTGGTGTCCTCCTTAGAAAACAGATTTCTTTCAAAATGGCTTAGACCTTGTAAGGTGATTACAAGGTTAAATGCGGTGGACTGTAAGGTTAGGCAGTCAGGAGCGAGTAAGAATGACTAAATGGATCTCATTGGTGTATTGAAGCCTTGGAAGGAAGCATTTCTGATGAGATATAATAGATTGTTTTTAGATATGCTTCAGAGAGCCAAACTGCTTGAGCATAATACAGGGACAACACCTACAGTGAAGGTTAAACTGAGACCTTACGGAGTACCAGTGTCACAGAGAAGCATCTATATTACAATGTTGAAATGTAATATCGAACACCTAAACATCGACCCGTATTCATCGAAACGCATTTATGCGAATCAATAAATACTTAGTGCAAAAAACACTTGCCTCGCAATCCTACATAACTAACCTAACCTAAAACACCCCACACCCCCCGACGTGGGGAGCTGTGCCCCCCACACCCCTCCTAACTAAATATACCAACTCTGAGATCGCTGGGGGAAAAGGGCAACACCGTGTAGTTGGCCAACTACATCTTTGCCCTGGAAGTATTCATCGATTCACGTAAATGTGTTTCGATTAATACAGTTCAATGTTTAGGCATTCAATATTACATTTCAATGTCGTAATATAGAACCTTACGAAAACAGTTAACAGAAGTTGTTCAAAAATGCCCAAACTAGGTGTGATAGAAGAGTTAGTGTGACAGGAGCAGGCTAGTAGTGCTAGATCTGAATCCTTGTGGAAATGTTGCATTCTGTAATGACTTTGGGAAACTGATATTTTATAATGTGATAGAAATTTAATGGTCTGAATTGATGAGTTGATAAAAAACATAGGAATACCAGATACTTGATAACACTAGGCTTGATGAATGGATCCTGGCAGATGATATTTATCACCTTTGCTAAAGAAAATACAACTTTTGTAACCACCAGTGGTCTCTTTCAGTTTACAGTTTTACCATTTGGCCTGTATGGATCCCCAGCTACCACTTATGTTATATTGTGGCATACCTGGATAATGATTTTATTCACTGAGATGACTGGGAGTCTCACTTACCAAAAGTGCACGCTGTGCTAGAATCCATAAAATAAACCAGTTTGACTGTAAATGGTAAGGAAAGTAAATTAGACATGATGGAAGCCAAATATATATTGGATGTTTTAAAACATCCAAGGGTGGTGAGACCACAATTTGGAAAAACCATGAAAACCTGTCCTCTTCCCTGCACAGAGTGACAGGTGAAGAATTTTTTAGGAGAGTTTGTGTGCATTATTTTTTGATTATTGCTCTGTCTTTCACATATCTCAGAAGTGGAAAACCTCTTATCAAGGCACAATGGTGTATTGAAGCAGACTGAACATTTACCAAACTAAAATGGGTCCTATGTTATGAAATTTTCTTAGTGGTTCTTGATTTAAAACTTTTGCTCGGTATACAAATGCAACTGAGGTAGGTTTGTTGTCTCAAGACATTCAAAGTGAAGAGCTTCCTGTATTCTTTATGCATTACTCAACTTTCTGCTGATAAAGAAGATTCTTAGACATTGGAATTGTGTATCAAGCAATAAAGTGGGTCTTGGGCCCTGAAGTACTACTTCCTAGATGGGTACTTTACTTTGGTGACAGATATACCCCATTACAGTGGTTAGGCAGGCAAACTGATGGCAGCAGGATGCTGTACTGGTGGAATCTATCCATCCAGCTGTTTGTGTACAGTAATCCAAAGGCCTAGCCTAGCCAGATGAAGTGCGAGTCCAAAACCCCTTTAAGTGTGTTGCATTTAGAGCCAGGTCATGGTCAAATGAGGCCCTAGGTAGGGTAATGGATCGGGGCTCCCATATGCACATAGCAGCCCCCCAGCAGCGATTCTTCCCGTGTCCCATTACTTGGCTATTTCTCCCCAGTTACCATAAATACTGTTCAGACCTGTCAATGTGCATACTGTTTTCTTCTTTACTTCTCCATTGAATACAGATATTTGGATTCAATTTAAAACTTTTATTTCAAGTTTTTTAGCAAGAACACTGCATTTGGTAAACAAAACAGTGCAGTGAAAACAGAATATGAATTAAGAGTGAACGTCTCTCCTCTTGAAACTTATTCATTGAAACTGCATTAAAACCCACATACAAAGAAAATGCCTCTGGCCAGTGGCGGAGTAAGTTTATCTTTGATATGTTCTCAAACCAGAGGCCCCTTGCACACGTTTTAGGACCACGCATACATGCATGTGTTCTTTGATTCACCTTCTTGATTGTTAGTGTGTGTTTTATATTTGTAGTTTTGAACATTTTTCCAGTAAGCAGTGAAACAAAATTTGTGAACCAATAATGACAAAACTGTCCATATCAGAACATTTCAACATAAAAGGCCACTCAAATTTCTGTCATTACAATCCACCAATATCAGTCAGTATGGACAATCTGTGCAGAAGGGCATCATCTGAATATTTCCACATTAAAGAGATCTGTGACTAATGCAGAGATTGCTGATAGCAAAGAACTTTATATTTCAGTGTTTCATCTACAAATTCAGTGCTTGCTGTCCTTGAAGATTAAATTGCATACATTACTTTAAAAAATGTTAAACTGGTAATATTGGAATAGGGAAGGAATGGCAAACTGACAACAGGTCTGTAGTTACTAAGCATCTCATCCAAAGGAGGACATACTCAGGGCCCCCCCCCCCAAGACAACACAGTATCAGCAATCCATCTACATGATATGGAAGTAGAACCCACAGCCTTCTGCATCAAAAGCAAGTATACTCCCTGATGTGCTTTTAACACGGCTTTCAAATTCTGTGGCACAAACAGTGATGACCATTTGCTAAGCAAAGCAGTTGTACAAACAGCAGTAAGCTTATCTAACACTGAGTAAAATAAGTAACCTGCCATCCCTAACTGGGACATTTTATATATACACATACACATATATACACAAACAGACACACACACACACACACACACACACACACACACACACACACACACACACACACACACACACACACACACACACACACACGTTGTTCTGCAGACAGAAGAAGCAGTCAGAATTTGTTCTGCAGACAGCAGAAGGAAGGCAGCAGGATTGTTTGTTTAAATTCCATGCATGGATGAGGAAAAGAAGAAGCAAGCAATAGCAGGTGTGTGCAGTGTGAATTGCATACAGAGGCTGAAGACATGTAATCCTTTTTTTTTTCATTAAAAAGTAAATGTTGTGGCACCCCCCCCACACACACACACACACACACACACACACACACACAGACCGGCCAATGGGCCCTAGGGGACTGCTTAAGTTGCCAAGTGCTGGATCCAGCTCTGGTTGCATTATGGAGTGTGGGAATATTTTCACAACAGTTGGGTAGACTTCATGTATTTGGCAACTTAACAAGGCATTAATTGCCAGTTATACTGATGTAAAAGAAAGCTGCTGGGAGTGCTAAAACCAAACCTTGTTCCTCATCTCAGGTTCAGTGTGGGTAAGCTGCAGTTTGTCCTGGAAGCATGAGGAGTGAGAGCCCATTTGGGCTAACTTTAGAATTATACTTGAAAGGAACATGAGTTTAGAATTGCAGCTGGGGATTAGTTGAGACAGACAGCCTGGGGCTTTATTTTAAGCAGACTTTACCTGGAATAGCTGTGAGAAACTGTTTCTGAGAAATTCTGTTTCATGGAAAATAAGCAAAGTGGGTTGTTAATTTGTTTACTATAATAAATAAACCACTGCATCCAGTGTCTCCTTCTGTTTAGACACACACACACACACACACACACACACACACACACACACACACACACACACACACACACACAGAGATTGATACATGTATCCATTTCTGAATGCATGAGAAACTTATTCCATAATCTTGTATGGTCTTCTGTATTTATCTAGAATATTTTTTCTCTTATTAATATTATGTTTAGTATTAGATATTAGATTCCCCACCAGTGCATTTCATGGAAAATAAGCAAAGTGGGTTGTTAATTTGTTTACTATAATAAATAAACCACTGCATCCAGTGTCTCCTTCTGTTTAGACATACACACACACACACACACACACACACACACACACACACACACAGATTGATACATGTATCCATTTCTGAATGCATGAGAAACTTATTCCATAATCTTGTATGGTCTTCTGTATTTATCTAGAATATTTTTTCTCTTATTAATATTATGTTTAGTATTCGATATTAGATTCCCCACCAGTGCATTTTAGACATGGGTTTGCGTGTGCCTCAGTAAGAAATAGAATATAATGACAGTTCCTGAAGTTTTTTCTGAATAGTTTTCTCCTTAAGATTTTTCTATAAAAGAATTGTAGCTTTTTAAGTAATTTTGGATACTTTTTAAGTTGTGTACCAATGTTCATGGATCTTTAATGGCTGGTTATCCGGCCATGTATTTTGGTGATCGTATTTCAGAGACTTAGTACTTTCTTTTTGTTCTTTATATACTAGTCCAGAAACTGACAAAACCGGCGTTTTACTTTGAGGAAGGATTATTTTTACTATCTGTAAGACCCGGGTGTTACATCTATAGTGTGAGAGTAGTGTTTTTTTTTTTTTTTTAAAGTAATCTGAAGTCTGGGGTATGAGTTAAGTGCCAGTCATGGCTGGGATCAGGACATGAAGTGGATCCATCTTGGTGGTGCTGGTCTGTGTGAATGCCTCCATTCACCATTCTGAATTGTTATTTAGGTTAATTTGCATGCATATCTAACATGTTGTCAAATAATCAGAAGAAAAACCTTGTTTGGGATCCAGACATGTTGTATTTTTTTTTTGGGGGGGGGGTCACTAGTTTCCTACACTACTACTACTGTTCTCATCTGCTTTTTACTGGGGCCTAAATGGAAGCAGCACGTCTATGCCAAGATATATGCCAGTTGTATGACTGGGGTAGACTTGTACATGGAAGTCACCTTTTTGTAATGATTTTGCATTTGTCTTGCCTTTTCTCCTGTGCTTTGAATATAAATGTTAATAATTCATTTAAACTATAAAGTTACAACGAATTTTGCTTTAAAAAATACTAATTTTTATACTGCACTGAAACACCAGTGCATTTTCACTTTGTTTATTCATTTTTTTGCTCAGGATGGTGACCATACAACCACCAGTGTCTATAAAGTTGCATGAGAACCTTTTTGAAACCTAAAGTCTGTAATTCGGTGTTTTGAACTGCATGTCACTGTAAGCAGCCTTCTATACAAACTAGAAAGGATGCAGTATGCCATGTTTCTGCAAGGCACAAGCAAATAAGCTATCAAGGTATTTAATATATTTGTATATAAAGAGGAGGAGAAAAACTGACTTAAATTGTAGGTTTACTGCAAGCCAATGAAGGCCCTAGCATATATGGGTAGCTTACTGTTTTTGTATATTTTGCCTTCCTGCTACTTGCCAGCAACCAGACCTCTGCATTCAGTCAGCCCATTTAGTTCATTCCCTGTCGAGTGACAGCCAGTAATGGAGGATTAATTTCACACAGCCATCAGGAGGGTCTCAGCTACTTGATGGCTTATGTGGATGACTGCATCACTGTGGGGGTACTATGGGATACCATCACTACCTTGAAAAGCCACACTAGTGTCTCCGATTATAGCAGATGAATCTGCAGATCTTCACTTGCATGCTGTAAAAACGGTACTGGAGCATCATCTACTCCAGCCCCAGTCCCCAGGGTTGACAAACTGGCATTTGCTCTTGGCTTGGAATGTTCTCAAAAGAGTTAGTCACATAAATTATGGTGATATAAAAGGAAGTAGCCTGGAGGGCTAACGGCCTGGAAGACCCTGCATGTGTGGAGTGTGAGCCCAGTCAAGGCTAACTTGTGGATTTATACTTGAAGGAATTGTCTGAAGTTTAGAGCTGTGAAGAGTACAACCTGGATTTTTTGAAGGTAGCGTGTACTTGAAAAATCTGAGAGAGACTGTAATGATTTTTGATAGAAAGTATCTAACAACAGTATTTTGTTTTGGTTTTGGACCAGTTGTCTATTCTATTTTATTTTCCTGTGACTTCATAAAAAATAGACCTATGTTTTATGACAGTGCTGCCTCCATTCTCTCCTCTGAATTTTTCAGAGATATTGGTTGGTGCGTGTTTACTGGGCTTATGGATTGGTCATTGTAGGCTTCTTTGAGGCATTCGCTCCTTTGGCTTTCCCTTCTCACAGTAATGTTTAGCTCCCTTTTTGATTCCAACTAAGAATGAGTACCAGGTGCACTGTTTTATAGCTGAACTCATCCTGACGGCTGCTGCTTGATATTTTAGTTGACTTGCCCTTAGGAGTATCGCACTGCTATACAAGTCAAACCAAGCTACATGACAACTGATTCCTGTCATTGTTTTCCCTGCAACCATAATGTTGTTGTTTGAACACCTGCTGTTTATTCATAAGTTCATAGGAATTACAAGGTAATTAAGGCATGAGACCATTTGTGCCCTGCCAGTGCCCAGCCACATGTATACCTCTTTATTTCTAAGGGGCAATTTAACTGAGGATCATCAAGGTTAGTGATGCGAATATGACTTTCTGCTTAACATTTAAAGGTGGTTTATTCCAGAGATGGAGTAAAGTCTGTCCCTCCAGTGTATTTTGGTGGAGATTAAAATCCTTGTATCTAATGCTAATGAAGCTGATTGTCTTATGGAGATGTGAGAGATCAAGCAGGGTTTGTTCCTTGGAATAGAATGCAAGATTTAGAACTCCACATAGTCTATGAGAGACAGAGTATACAGATAAGGCTTCAAGCTTGTCTTGGTAGCTCAGAGTGTTTACTCCAGTAATCATTTTAGTTAGGAAATGCTTGGGCCTTTCTAACTGCCTACCATTGGGAACACTGTATGCTATAATTGGTTTAGTTAGAGAAGAGTACAGTGAGGCTATCAGTTATGCCTCACAATATCAGCTTTAATAAATAGGATTTCCTGATGAGTAATGACACATTATGGTCAAAAGAGCTGGTGTTTTTGTCCTAGGTGCCAAGATCCCAAAGTATTATGCTAGATTTGACCGGGGTGTAAGTGATGGTATAAGATGGAGATGAGTTTTTGATAAATGCAACAATGCTATTCATTTTTTTGCTTTTAATTTTAGCCATTTTCAGTGTACCATTAGTTAGTAAGGATTAAATCCTTGTATGTGGCCCACCTAATCACAAAAGGGTTTGCATCCATAGCAAAAGAGGTCATTGTGCCCCTCTACTCATCACTCATCAGACCCATCATAGAGTACAACGCCCCATTTGGGATGTACCTTACAAGACACCTGCAACAGCTGGAAAGACCACAGAAGAACCTCACCAAGAGGATCACTGGCCTCAAACAGATGCCCTATGCGGCTCGACTGAAGAAACTCCAGCTGTACTCAGTTGCATACCGCCTACTCAGAGGTGATCTCTGCCTGACATACAAGGCCATGTCCAACCCAGAATTGATGGACATGCTCCACCTAAAGAAAACCATATCCCCTTGAGCCACACGCTCTAGAGATCTAAACCTCACCACAACAATAAATAGGACATGCTGGAGGGATAGATTCCTGTCCGAGAGACTTCCCATGCTTTGGAACAAGATTCCAAGCTACATTAGGCAGAGCTGCTCACTAACACACTTCAAGAGAAACCTTGATGAGGGGATGGGAAACAGAAAGTTTACCCTGGGGAGAACTTCAGTGGCTCTGCTGGACAGAGGCACAGGGAACTAATCTAAGGGGGCGGTGAAAGCCAACACATTCTGGCTAGGCTTATAAATGCCTTCTGGCAGATAGCCTAGTACCTACCTATGAACCTATTAGTTCCTGCTGTGGTGACACCATCTCAGAGAGGGTTCACACTCACCTTGCTGTCATCAGCAGAATTTGTTAGTCAGAAATCTGGGTTTACTGTTTGGAGGTTTCTATAGTATTTGCCAAATAATATGGGTCCAGCACCATTCTGTTTGGTACATTTGTTAGTTACTTGTTTTCTGAGGTAGTACCTGCAACTTTAACTATGTGGGGTCTGTAGGTTTTAGCCAGTTTGCTATCCACTCATTTATACTGTACCAGAATTGGGGGATGTTTTCAAATGCCCCTGCCAGATCCAGACAAGCACAGTGGACTGCGTGAGCACTATCCACTGCCTCTAAGACCTTCTAGGAGAAGTTTACTAAATTGTGCTGAAATGATCTGTCGTCAGCAAAATCAAACTGTTGCCAGCCAAGGTGGATGATTTTTTTGATGCCACAGTTTATGAAGTCCAATAAAATACACCCCAGTAGCCTTGCAAATTATACGAGTTAGGCTGATAGGTCTGTAGTTGCCATTGTCTGTGTCAGGGCCCCCTTAATGAAGGAGTACCTTGACAGCAGTTCTCCATATTTCAGGCACATACGCTGTGGCTAAGCTTAAGTTAAATATTTTAGGGGGTTCACAAGGAATATCTGGTACTGTTTATTAGGCAGGCAGGTATGTTGTCTGGTTTCATTGAAGTGGTAATTTTGTTTGAGAGCACAGTTGTGACGTGCTGCTTTAAGATTTTTAGTGGTGTCAAGGATTGGATTTGCGAATTTCTGTGACTGTCCAGCATTTGAGGTTCTATTGTGTTTCTCTACCTTAACCTAAAGAAGCTATAAAATTCTGCAATTTCTTTAATGGATGTGATTTTGGTAACCATCTCACAGTATGTAATCTTTAGTTTTAAAATCTTGGGGGGGGGGGTCTCCACATACATGGCTAGAAGGAGACCATTTAAGTCTCTGTGACTTTGTTTTACTAGTGTGGGAGAAATTTCTAGCATTTAGTTTGATTTGTCATCTACATAAGTTATAGCAAGTGCATCTGCATTGTTATAAGATATTTGTGTTTGCAGTAGAGATAATGTTTCCCCATACCACTTTAGGTTTTTACCCATTCTGTATAAAAAAACACCACCACCATTAACATTTTAATTGACTTCATAGAAAAACAGGAAAAGACTAAAGCACTTGCAACATCATTAGACATAAAAAAAAAAAAAACTGAAGTGATTGGATTTTTGGTGCAGGTATAATGGAAATATTTTCTACTTCCTCAGTTCATCCATTAACCTTTTTATAAGGTTACCGTTTTGCATAGCCATTTAGCCAGGCCTCAAAGTATTTTAATTTCCGTCACCTACAATTACTCTGGTTTGAGGGCTATTTCAGTACTAGATTGACCATTGTCCTCTGTTGGCTTTACACGTGCAAGTTTCCCATGTTCATATTTTTGTGTGGTCAGTTGATTTGTCATTTTTATTTGGGGCCCTTGTTTTGTACCGATGTATCTTAAGTCAGTCAGATGGCCAAATGCATGAAAGCATCATAAACGGTTTGTAAGTCATTCTTTGGGTCTGTTGAGTAAATCTAAGCATTATCAGCAAACAATTGTATATTTTTATTTCCTTTTGTCCTATCTTCTGTAATCTAATTCTGAAGTTCCTAATAATAGCTTGTAATGGCTCCAAATATTGAGCTAAAAGAGGGGGTGATAGTTACCCCTGTTTGTCCGCTTTGTCAACTTAAAAGTGGTGAGTGTGCAGTATTTGTTTTGACACTAGCAGTCGAACCTCCTTAAATGACCAGCATGCTAATGAAACCTCACTCATATGTGAACATGACACAGACAGTACTGCTGTACTCTTTAGCAGCCAAGCTTATAATGGACTACCTTCTGTGTCCTGCATATGCTTCATTACTGTTACTGTTTTAAGATATTGTTAAAGTTCAACAATCTCTACAAAAGCACATTGGTCTACCTTAGACAGGTGTGATAATAATTTGACTAAATCTGCTAAAATAAATTTTATTTTTGTTGTAATTGTGTTTAATTTAGGCAAGCTTTAGCAAAATAGAATTCAGGTTCTGGGTTTGTAGCCCAAGAGTTTCCTCCATTGGCTTCCTTTATGCATCCATGCATACAGAAGTCCCCCATTAGTTTCTTATCTTTTGTTTTAAGACCAGATGTCTCAGACTCAAATGGTTCCACAGGCTTTATGAGGACTAGTATGCTCAGTTGACGGCTACATTATCCAAAAAAAGCATTGGTTGGTACAACTAGGAATGTAGAGTAGTAGTCTCCCTCACCTAGAATTATGCTGATTTGAGGGCTATGAGTTTAATCCTTGAAACATTTCACTTGATGGTCACATCCATCTCCATTAGCTATACACATGCAGCACCCGTTTCTCTTGGTAATCCTGTTTGCCTTATCAGAAACTGCATGTGCAAGAATCTAGAGAGTAACCACACACCTACAGTATTGTAGGAATGTTTTTTTTTATTTTACTCTTTGTTAACCGGGTGTGTGAGCTGGTCCAAAGATCATTTTCAGTCACAACCTGGAGCCATTAGGCAGGATTACAGATACTTCAGTATACAATAATAGTTATATACCTGTTTAAGTTTACATTTGATTGATTGCAGTAATGCAGTTTTAGTATAATAGGAGACAAAACAGTTACTATTGAAACACTACTTTTTTATAGTTAAGGTAATTACATTGACATAAGAATCATTTGAGGTAATTACATTGACAGAAGAATCTGAAGACAATTGAATCAAATAGAAATATAGTTGTATAGCCTAAGTTAATTTGTCTGACTAGCAAAGAGATACTGTGCTTATCTTGGGGAAGGCTCCCTTTCAAAACCTGGTTATAGTACTGCTGTACTCTTTAGCAGCCAAGCTTATAATGGCTGGTGTGAAATTACCATTAGCAGGACTAGATACATAATATACACTGTATAAGTTAGAGTTGGTTTCCCTTTAGAGTAAACGTCATATTAAAGTATTGGCCTTGCTGGAGTCTGGGATGAGAAATCTTTGCTAATCTTTTATCCCTGAAGCATTTGTGTGATATTTCACTGTGCAGCTGCTCAGCAAGGATGACTTAAACCATTGAAGAGATTCTTGTCCTTTTATCTCTGGTGGAAGGTTGTTCCATCGGGTAGTACCCATTCTGGGAAAAGTATTCTTCTATAACCAGGTTTTGAAAGGGAGCCTACCCCAAGAAATAACATTCTCTTAACTGTTTCTAGAGAGTATGGCTGCTGTCTGAGTGGGAGTTTTCTCATTCATGGAAGGCAGTAACCTTCATTTAATACTTTTATCAGTGCACGTAGGACGAAGGTTGACTTTTCAGTAACAGATGGCCAATCGACTTTCTTAAGTAGGCTGCTGCAGTGGTGAGTAAGAGGGTCTACAAGCAATGCAAATCTGAAAATTGTATTTTCTGTAGTCTGAACTGTGAGAGTATTGTAGTAGGAGTAAAAAAAAAAACTAATAATGGTAACCCATATTCCAGTTTTGGAAGAAGTGCATTTTTCCAAAGGGAGAGATGAGAGGCAAGAGAGAAAAGGTAAATAATTATATAGCATGATTATAGATGTGAAAGGACCTTATTAGCTATGTTGTCGGTATGTACAGTGAAGGTGAGGTAAGAGCCAAGGGTAAGGCCTAAGTGTCTCTACTCTGACAGTGAGAATGTTATGTTTATTAGTTATTGTAAAGAGTGGCAGTTGTACGAGTTTTTGAGGGGCAGAGAAGTGCATCACTTAGGTCTTTTTATGATTATTCAGGAGCTTGCCTAGGTGCAGAGGTTTTAAAAGAAATGTTGGAGTTTATTTTGTAGGCTAGAGGGAGGCTTATGCAATTCTAGAAGTCGTGGCTTCACTGGTGTATAGGTAAGTACTTTAGTACAGACTCAGTTTAGTGAATCACCATTATGACTGATTTTTTTTAATTGTATTTGATTTTGGTTGTATGGTCTGTGTTCTTTTAGAGGTACTTCTTTTCTACTTTACTGTGAGATTTGAAATAGGTCACAATTGCTTGATTTATACAGAATGTTGTGAACTATTTTACAGTATGAGATGTTATACTTCCAACCGATGTATATTATTCAGAACAATTTAACAGTAGATTCTGTTTTGTTTTTCAGATGCAAACTTGATTATTTTGTTATATCATTGTTCAGGTTTGCACAGTTAGTTTACATATATGTTATAGTTCAGTATTAGTTAAGATTGCTAGACTGCAGTAGGATTATGTGCTGTTATTTGCACATGATGTGCGAGATGAGGTTTGACCTTGCGTAGTAGGCCTATTTTTTGATTTGTCTCTCTTGCAGTGTAATTCATCTGTTAATCATATTTTGAGTTTAGATCAGTAATGACTCCCAGTTTTGTTTGAGATAGTTCTTCAGTCAGTGTGCCATCTACTGATATAAATCAGATTTGTTATACATTTTGTTCAAATCATTTGCCATGTAATGATGCAGTTTGGATTGGATATATATTTATTGAAGGGTAGTATAGAATAAAGACCCAGGGCTCTTTCACACTACTAGTCTTTGAACTACAATGCCATCTAGTGTCCTATACCTCCAGTAACTGATTTTCAAACAAGTTAGACGCAAACACACACATATATATATGTATATACACACATACACACACACACACACATATATATATATATATATATATAGTTTTATATATATATATATATATATATATATGTATATATATATATATATATATATATATATTATATATATATATATATATATATGTATATATATATATGTATATATATATATATATATATATATATATGTATATATATATATATATATATATATATATATATATATATCTTCCTGATATGGTAGAACTGCTGCAAACAATCAGAGGGAGATATGGCTAGAGACCGAGCACACAGTTAGTTAACCATTCTTAATTTAGCCAAAAGTAATTTCTCACTGGTAATGTGCTCTGGTAATTTAGCTTCTGGAGGTGGATACCACAACTTTTCCAACTTACAGTACTAAACAACCTGTCTTATCAGATAATTAATAATGTATAAATAAATAATAAATGCAAGCCACAAGATCTTAAAAGTGAATAAAGTCCTACTTAAAGATTAAATATGCAGAGATGCGTTGAGGATATAAGAATATTTGTACACACTGAAGATTTAAATAAGAATCTGGTGTACCACTAATTAAGAATACAAGCTGTTGACATACCTATACTGAGGTAGTAAAATAATACAAAGAAGAATTCAAAAAGCAAACCTTCATAGGTTTGTCTCAAAGATATCCCTAGCAAAGAGTAATGGATTTACACTGGTTTCAGTTCCAGATATTTACATGTCAGCTAATTATACTGCTGTGACAGAAAAACAGGTATAATTATGTTACATTACATCATATTACATTAATCATTTCTCACACAAAAAAGTTGTAGATTTTCATTTTCTTGTGGTATTTGTTGATACAAGATCAGTCTTGAGTGATCCAATTCCATTTATACTGGTTGGCTTATAAGATCTAGGTTTTTTAAGTAAAGTAGCTGCTTGAAAAAAGTAAGTATTGAATTTTCATTCAGTAGTATGGATGTCATTTTCTCAGAGCAGATTTAGTTGTTTGTGTTTCAGCTTTTAGGATATTATTTATATAGTCCAGAAACACTTTGGATTGTTTTATATATGGTTTACAGATTGCAATACTTTGCTTTGTCACTTTGAATCATGAGTTTTACTTTATTACTTATTTGCCTATGAAAATTGTCTACAATTTTGTTTATTTTCAGTACCTTTTAATTTTTTTCACAGGGGAACATGGTTTATTTGATTATGCAAGTCAGCTAGGACAAATTGAAATTTTACCTTTTTCCTGTGCAAAGGATCTAAAGAATTTAGACTGTTAAAAATGTGTATTAAAATATAGTATGGCTTCATCTACTGGTACAGATTTAAGTACTCTCCAGTTACAGTTTCTGAGAAGTAAGTTGAAAGTGTTTTCATTAAAGTGTTTGAGGTTGCATATCTAGTTATAAGTAGCTTATTTTGTCATCTGAAGTAATATAAAATTTCCTTAGGACAATGCTCACTTATTCCATCTAGCATAATGCCTGCTTAAGGAATAACAGTTATTATTAAGATGCTGGTCAGTGTTCTTTGTCTTTCCTTAGTACTTTAGTGCATTTAATATAACAGTGTACAATTTAGTTTGTTTATTCAGAGGTACCCAATGCTCTTTTTCATATGGGTAAAAGTTGATTTTTGTTGAAAGAAAGGATGCTATTTGTCACAACTAGGAGGAGAATAGAGATAGTAAAATAACCAGTAACAATTTAAATGGGAATGCAAGCTGTTGCATGTGCTTTAGCATGCACGCCTTTAATTTTAGAGTAGGTAGTACCTGCGGCTGCAGCCAACAATTTGGGATAACTGTTCCTATCTAGGGAGTAGGCTTCATTGTTTGAAAAAGTACATAATTTTGTGTGTTTGCAGGTCAGAGAAAGATGTGGGGTTCTGAAAATGTGTTTAGTTTGTTGCTTGAGTGTTTTCATTGATGCAAAAAGTCTTGAAAAATGTGAAATAGGTTTAAATGGAGATGAGAAGCAGCAACTATATAAATATAAATATATAAGCTAAAAGCTGGAAATCTACATTCAAAAGAACTGCTGTGTGTAATAGGTGGGAATAATGGCTACTCTGTCCATATTATCATAAGAATATAAATGGCCTTAGAGTTATTGACAAAAAGCAGAGAGTTTTAAATCTTAAGAAGTACAGGATGAAAATAATGCGGAGATACATTTTGGTAGAAATGAGTATGAATTTGACAAAGAAAAGATTTCAGGGTGGACATTCAGCAGAATATCAGGAACAAAGAAAAAGGGGAGTAATAATACAGTTTGCTAGACAGGCTCCAATAGTGTTAGAAGAGGAAAAGACAATAATGATAGAGTTATATATAGTAGTAAGGGGTTATTGGCTGAAGAAGAGGATTATGATGGCATGTAGTTTTTATTTGAACTAAAACTGCTACCATGGAGCTTAAGAATTTTTTTGAGAAATAATAAACTTTCAGTAGGGCATGTTTATGGGTGGGAACTGGAATCTGATTTGCAATAGTGAAGATGTATCAGGAATGCCAAAAATAGAAAATACAACAAATGAGGGTCGAGTTCTGAAGAAATATGTGATGATCCTTGGTATGGAAGATGTGAATTCAGTAGTGGGGGGAAAAGACATAATTTGCATATTTTCCAAGATACAATAACTGTGTTAGACTGATAGAAATAGAATTTCACATGAACATGTGAATTTAATTGAAAGCTTTGACATCAACATATCCAATAACTGTATCAGATCAAGTGCCAGTAAAAGCTAAGTTAAAGATGCAGGGTAATGAAGTGAAAATGAGATGCTGGCAGTTTCCTATGTATGTGTTTAAAAAGAGATGTTTAAAGAGTGGGTAGTGGAAATGATTTGAAAATTATTAGGGAGGGGTTGTATGTATTTTAGTGGGTAGTAGGTGGTTTATGTTTAGTTGAAAATAAAATGTGAACATTTATTGTTGTATTTGATGTTTGTCTGCTTTTATAGTGGGGAGAGTTTTTAGTTTATAGTGGTCATTAGGCAAAAATGAGAAATAATTTGGCCTTGTGGACAGGATGTAAAGAAATGTTATCAGGGTTAAGTGCATTCAGAGTATTTAAGTCTAGCCTTCAGTATGGCAATTTGTGCACCTATGTTGCTTGTAATGCCTTCTACTGCTGTAGAGAAGTAATGTTTCATAATGGCAAATTCTTTCTGGGCTGGAAATAATTACTAATCTTCTTTTTTTTCTGAGTATTGCCATTTTGTCTTCCTCCTTTGTGTAAAAAAATCAACATCCAGTAATGCAGCACATTGTATTTCTTTAGATTTTTTAATTTACTGAGTTGTGGAGAGGCATAAATCACACTTCTGGACCCAACGATTTCAGTTTAAGGCTAGATTGTATGCTCTTGTGCCCAGAATGATTTTTCTACTGAGAATTGTAGGTCTGTACTTCTAAACACAAACTTGTGAAAGTGAATTTATTGTTTCACATCTGGACATGCATTTCTTCAGCCCTGGCAGATATGCCATGGTATGAGGAGGATAAATATCAAGAGTCTTAATATGTTATAGGGATTGAGAGAGTGTATGGGAAAGGAACTCCATGAGATTGCAGCTGAATTCTTTTTAACTTCTGGGTACCACTTGACATGTTAATCACTATTCCTAATTCCATAGCATTTAAAGCAATGCATCCCATATCCAGCACCCTGCAACACACACATTCGTGTCCATGTAATGAAAAGTATGAGGGGATGTGAGGGAATATAAACCTTGTGCTAAGTCTTCTAATTAACCAAGGCTTGCAGTTTGTCTTTCATTCAATTAATATAATCCAAGTTTTCTTAGTCCTCTGTTGGTTGATCATCTTTTACAAGTAATGATAGGTCCTCCAGTAGAGATTACCTTTTGTTGAAAAGCAAAGGGTTTTTATTTTGAAATCCAGAAGACTTGGTTTCTGTTTTTGCCATATGGTTTGCCATCCTTGTTTCTTTTGGGATCTTCCTTAAAATAGTGAGAACTGAGCATTGTGTCCTTCTCAAGGCCACAGAGTTGACTTGATTTGCCCATCTTATTTTATTTATTTATTGCAGCTTGTTTACCAGGATGGTCCATTGGGCCACAAACAGCCCGTTTTCAATGGAGTCCTATGGAGAAAAGCTCCAGGATAATACAAACAATACTAAATACAAATGCAATATAGTAGTTGCAAGATTACAAATTAGAAAATAAAATATGGGAGAAATTGGAAAAGTACATTGTAATAACTTGCAGTGTAGTGACATTAGAAGGAGCAAGTTGGTACAATGCAAGATAAATTCATTATAAGCAAATACAGTTCTTGTGCAATCTGATGGTTCCTACTGCTATTGCTAGGAGTTATAGAAACTATAGGAGTTTATTTACAGATATCGTAGCTTATAGAGAGTGAGAAGGAGGGGAAGCTATGTAGGATGAGAATAAGAGTATTCCCATTGTGAAGTTAGGTATGAGTGAAGTAAGGTTTTGAAGGCAGAGAGACTGATAGTGGTATGGAAGAAAGGTGGGAGAGAATTCCAGTGGCATGCTAGTGAGAAGGATAGAAGATGTTTACCAGGAGGATGGGCAGGTTTGTGCAATAGTATTAGGTTTTGGGAGTTAGATCTTAGACACCTATTAGGTCGATGCATTTGGAAGGTAGAGACAAGGGAGGGGCAGAGAGAGAGGCTAAAAATTTTGTGTGCTTGGATAAGCTGATTATAGGTGAGATAATTGGGTAGCTCAAGCCAGTTCAGTTGATGTAGAGAAATACAGTGATGGGTACAGCATCTATGGCCAGTTGCAAATTTTGAAATTTTATAGTAGCAGGAGGATAGTTTTGACTTGAGGGAAGATTGTAGACTAGTACGATTAGAGGTACCATATAGGAGGGAAGGGATAAGGTAAGTAGTAGCGAGAGTAAGCCTGGTGGAAGGAGAGATAGCAGTTGTGGCAATAAAGTAAGCTAAGTTTCTTATGTGTTTTTTTTATATTTACTTGTATATGGCTATCAAACTTTAGCTGATCATCAATGAGGACTCCTAATAGTTTTGCAGTGGGGAGTATTTCGAGAAGTGTATTAGTTTGGCTGGTGATAGAGAGTGAATTTTTGTCAATGGTGATGGCTTTAGAAGGGGTAAATATCATGAGCTTAGTCTTGGATGCATTGAGTGCTAGATGGTTGTCTAGCATCCATTGTTCAGTAGATGAGAAGGCATCCTGGGTTAATTTAGCTAGTGAGGAAGTAGAGGTAGCAGAGCAGATTATTGTCGAGTCGTCGGCATATTGGATGAGGTTAGTGTTGGGGATGGCATGGTGAAAGTCTTTTATGAAGATATTGAAAAGAAGGGGACCCAGAATTGAACCTTGGGAGCACACCTGTGGAGTATTTAGGAAGGGAGAAATAGCTTTTTTCCACTTGACTGCTTGTTGCCTGTTTGATAGGTAACTGGTAAACCAGGTGATAGAGGAGTGGGATAGGTTTAGATTACAGAGTTTAGTGAGGAGAAGGTTATGAGAAATGGTGCTGAAGACCTTTGAAAGAACCTCTAATACGAAACGGCAGGAGTACCAATAAACAATCTCCAAGGATTCGACCATGACTAGTTTAATTCCACAAGAATCAGAGGCAATAGTCCATAAAATCCACAAAGTTGTTTATTCCACTGGAACAAAACGAAGTAACAAAATCACGGTGAAATCACAAACAATATCAGTTAAGCGCTTTCTCCTGGGATCATTCCCAGGCTTCTTCAGAACAATTCGACCCAAGCACACCATAGGCTTAAATAACAGTGCAGACGTCATGTGACCCATCATTTTAAAAAACATGCAATTCCTAACCCCAATTTTTTAATACATAATTAATGAACATGATGTAATTTCATTTAAAAACTGACACAAAAAACTGAGCACACGAACATTTCTAAGAGACCTGGAACCATGTATTACAAAAAATAAGTTAAAAAATATACTTAAAAATACCTTAAAATAAAGGTATATTAGTAGTTCAATACTATTTAATATTGACATGTCAAAGTAATTCACTCTAAACATAAACTTGTGCCAACTATAAGGTGGCAGAACTACTAATGTAAAAATCCATCTATAAACGTTCCATAACTAATCTAAAACAAAGAAGATAACAAAGGCAACAAGTTCCACTGTAAACAAAATAAGATGGTATAAGTGTGTCTATAACCTAGCCGACTTTAATTTGAGAACACTGATAATACTAATGTGATCATTTAATCCTGGAGGTTTTCCTGCATCCAGTTTTAATTGCCATAGCAATTCCCTGTAGTCCAGTCTAGTCTCCCAACTTCCTCCTCTAGGATCAATGTCCACCTGTTCCAAAACAAAAAACTTGAGATTTTTTATATTTTAATGGGGAATATTATCACCAAAAGAAAGGTGTGGCCATGGGGCATCTTGTGCCCCCTTGTATGCCAACTGTGTTTTATATTTTTGGGAAAACAGATTTATATTCGAGACGGATTGGAACAATTATATAGTACATTACAGTAGATTTTTAGATGACATTTGTATATTATGGAAGGGAATCAAGCATGAATTGGACAATTTTTTTTCTTATATTAATCAGACATCAGATTTTTTGAGGTTCACTATTGCTGTTGCTGAAGAAACACTGGATTATTTGGACATTACTTTATATAAAGACGTTCCATACAATTGTTTCTAGTCCAAAATATTCCGAAAAAAGGCCTTTTCCAACATGTACTTGCATTTCGACAGTGGCCACCCCTTGTATCAAAAAAAGGGGATTGTTAAGGGGCAGTTAATAAGGGCCTCCAGAATGACTAGTAAGTTTGACAAATTTATTAAGGAGTTAGGTTTTATTAAAAGTTTATTTTTAGAGAGGAATTACCCGGAAACTCTTATTGACCAACAGATAGAGGAGGTCATTAGCAACAGGGAAAGTAGTTATTTCCCACTTTTAGGGAAAGGGACTATTAACAATATGACAGCCTCTACTGATTTGGAATACGGTCCTGGTATTTTTGTTCACACCTATACTGAAACATCAGATGAGATAGAGAATGTTATTAAAAAATGTTGGCACATTTTAAAAGTTAATGATGAAATATCAGATTACATACCCCTTCATCCTAGTTTCGTTAGAAAGAGGGATTTGAACCTCGAAGACCATTTAGAGAGAGGGAACAGAGAATGGATAAGCAATAACAATAATAAAAAGAAGGGCACTTTTAAATGTGGATCGTATCATCAATGCTCCTTTATGTTTAATACCACTTCTTTGTATATTTCCTCTAGAAACTTTCATATTAATGCCTCGCGACATTTTAATTGTAAATCAAACAGAGTGGTTTATTTAGGGATGTGCATTAATTGTTCTAGTTTTTACATAGGAAAAACCGAGAGGCATTTGAGTAGAAGGGTATATGAGCACCTTTACGAAGTTAGAACTAGGAAAGAATCTAATGCCTTTTTTTAAGCATTCCCTTAATTGCCCCAACTTGAATCTCAAGTTTTTTGTTTTGGAACAGGTGGACATTGATCCTAGGGGAGGAAGTTGGGAGACTAGATTGGAATACAGAGAATTGCTATGGCAATTAAAACTGGATGCAGGGAAACCTCCAGGATTAAATGATCACATTAGTATTATCAGTGTTCTCAAATTAAGGTCAGCTAGGTTATAGACACACTTATACCATCTTATTTTGTTTACATTGGAACTTGTTGCCTTTGTTATCTTCGTTGTTTTAGACTAGTTATGGGACGTTTATAGATGGATTTTTACATTAGTTCTACCACCTTATAGTTGGCATGAGTTTGTTTATTTAGAGTGAATTACTTTGACTATTTTTACATGTCAATATTAAATGGTATTGAACTACTAATATACCTTTATTTTAAGGTATTTTTTGGTATATTTTTTAACTTATTTTTTGTAATACGTGGTTCCAGGTCTCTTAGAAATGTTCGTGTGCTCAGTTTTTTGTGTCCGTTTTTAAATGAAATTACATCATGTTCATTAATTATGTATTAAAAAATTGAGGTTGGGAATTGCATGTTTTTTAAAATGGGTCACATGACGTCTGCACTGTTATTTAAGCCTATGGTGTGCTTGGGTCGAATTATTCTGAAGAAGCCTGGGATTGATCCCAGGAGAAAGCGCTTAACTGATATTGTTTGTGATTTCACCGTGGGTTTTGTTACTTCATTTTGTTCCAGTGGAATAAACAACTTTGTGGATTTTATGGACTATTGCCTCTGATTCTTGTGGAGTTAAACTAGTCATGGTTGAATCCTTGGAGATTGTTTATTGGTACTCCTGCCGTTTCGTATTAGAGACCTTTGAAAGATCTAATAGGAGGGTGGACACAATGTGACTGGCGTTGCAGGCTTTGTTAACAGTTTCCTGGAAGGAGAGGAGGGCAGTGGTGGTGCTGTGGCCAGGTCAGAATCTATGTTGTGTGGGAGTGAGTAGGTTATTACTTAAGAGGTAGGGTAGAAGTTGTAGGTGGCTGCCTTTTTTTGAGAAGTTTAGAAATGGGAGATAAGATAGCGATTTGTCTGAAGTTGGGGATGTCATTATTGTTGCCTTCTTTATGGAGTGGTATAATAAAGGTTTTCTCCCAGAGGTGGGGGACATGACCCTCTAAGATTGAGCGATTAATTAGTATGGAGATAGGGTAGGCAACAACTTCTGCTGTTATTTTTTAGGAAGTAGGGGGTATCTCGTCAGGGACATTAGAATAAGGGTTCATTTTTAGAAGTAATTTTTTTTATGACTGAGATGGGGTTGGGCTTCATGGAGAAGGGGGGAGGTAGAGAGCTGGAGTTAGTAGAAGAGAAAGGGATATGTGTAGGCGTGTGTGGGGAAGTAGAATTATTTGTGAATGATGATGATAGTTTAGTTATGGAATAAATGAAGAATAAGTTAAATTGTGAGGCTAGCTCCAAGTTTTATGGGTCTGGGAAGAGGATCTCTTTTTTACCTGAGTTAAGGAGAGAGGAAATGCCATTCCAGAATTTCTTTGGTTAGTATTATGGTGTGGAAAAGTAGGCTTTGCAATCTGAGGTATTAAGTTTTTTTGCTTTGTTACAAAGCATTTTATATTCATTCAGGGCAATGCTGGTTTTAGTTTTATGGTAGTATTTCCAGGCTTTATCCTGGAGACACATGAAGAGTAAGGTATTCTTAGTTAGCCATGGCATAGGGTTGCTTTTTGTGTGTTTTGTTTTCCATGGGGCAAAGGAGTCAAGCAGGTTTAAGAAAGTTGTATTAAAGTAGGTAACAGCATTATCTATGGGTAGAGTTTTTAGTGGATTCCAGTTTGTTCTTTTTAGTCTTCTTCTTCTTCTTCTTCTTTCGGCTTTTCCTGGTTAGGTGTCGCCACAGCGGATCACCTGTCCGCTCATGATTGGCAGTGGAGTTTTACAGTGTCGAGTTGCCAGCCCGGCGCCCAACCTTCCACAGAAGGCACACACACGCACGCACTCACACCTAGGGCCAATTTAGAGTGTCCAGTCCACCTACAGCATGTCTTTGGGATGTGGGAGGAATCTGGAGCACCCGGAGGAAACACACGCGACCACAGGGAGGACATGCAAGACTCCGCACAGAAGGCACCCCAGCCGAGAATTGAACCGGAGAACCTCTTGCTGTGAGGCGGCAATGCTAACCACTGCACCACTGTGGCTGCCCTCCAATTTGTTCTTTTTAGTATATCTGAGAATTAATCGGGTTTAACGTTTTTTAGGTACCAAGTAGATGTATAGGTATGGGTTAATTGTAGGGATGTGGGAAGCCAATGGGCGAAAGTGGGAAAGTGGTCACCTAGTGGGTCTGAAAGTATACCACAATAAGTGATATAGTGGGGATGTGAGACTAGAATCCAGTCTAGAGTGCTCCCAGAGAAGTCTTTAGACGTTCGGGTTGTTGAGGTAATAAGTTGAGTGAAGTTATAAAGATTTATATTTAAGGAGTTGTTTGAATTGTGGCCCGGTTAATGTTGACGTCACCTAAAATTATGGTTTCATTTGTAATGTTGGTAGAAAGCCAGGAGAAAATGTCTTCAAGGATTGGGAAGGATGATAATGCAGATAGGTTTATGGTTGTTTACTTGAAGAAGGGCTGGAAGTAATTCAGCATTGCCAAATTTGGGAATAGGTTTGGGGTATGGGATAACTAGGAGGGAAGAGGGTAAAGGAGAGCAACACCTCCCCCTTTTCTATGTGTTTTGTCTTTTCTAGTAATAGAGTAGTTGGGTGGAATCAATTCTGAGTTTTTTATATGGGGTTTGAGCCAGGTTTCAGAGATGGACTGCATATCTGGTTGATTATGGAGAAGCCAGGCATGGAGATTATGGATTTTATTACAAATGCTCTGGGCGTTTAGAGCTGTGAACTGGAGGGACCTCCTGGCTAAATTGGGAGGTTAGGATGGGGAGGTAGAGTTTTGTGAGGGACTGGGCCCGGGGTTTGGGTGCATGTCACCAGAGTGAAGGGTAGAGATAAGTTAATGAATATGGGAAAGGATGTATTTAAATTGTTTAGTATTAAATTTGTGGGTTATAGGCTTTGTTGAGATAGAGCTAGTGTAGATGGGAGTAGTGTTTTTAGGGTTAGTTATGAGTTTAAGGAGCTGTTTGAATTAGTAGTATTGTTGATGGAGTAAAGGTAGGGGATATGCAGGATAGTGGGAGTGCTTGCTGTATGTGGACTGATGTAGTAGTATGAAATGGGGGTGGTTAACATAGAGAAGGTCTTGTGAAGTAGTTAAGATAGACTAAGTTAAAAAGGAGTAGTATTTGAGTTGAGATTGTGGCAGGTTTGAAGGATATGGTGTTCATTTTAGATGCTTGTTAGAGCTGAAATTAAGCTAAGTAAGATATAGGGACAGACTTTTTTTTTATTGAGTTGGATGTAATGGAATGAGAGGGATGCAGCTCGATGTAGGGGTTGGACTGGAAGAGGTAGATAGGTTATGGATGGGGTGGATAATTTGATTGGATATAGGAGGAGGTGGGTGTGGTGTACTTAACTATAAATGTAGGGTGCTGGGGCAGGTGGGATTTTGGGGGCAGGGTAGGGCAACAGAATGAGCCCGCAGGGCGAATGGAGTGGGTAGAACCAAGGAGAAGAAAGAAGAGTGGTCAGCAAGAGAGCATCAGTGAGATGGAGGACAGTACAAGGTAAGGAGGTAATGAGATGAGTCACTAGATGCCTATGTGAAGAGAGAAGCAGACAGGTTTCAGTGTTGCTATGTTGTTGTTCCGATATTTTTCTTTATCTTACACTCATTGATTACTTCACTTTCTTAACACTGCCCCTACACATTGTCTGTGTGTGTTCTGCCTTACAGTACATGCATTGAATTTAATGTATACCTACCCATTATGCTCTTTATTTATCCATCAGCCTCCTGTGGGGGTGTTTTCAGAGGCTTTCTTGAAGTTGTAGAGGTGTATAGCTATCACCTCATTAATCATCCAGTCCTAGAACTGGATCACATTGACATGACAGAATTTCCTGGCTATGAACTATTTCTTGTTATTACTGTGGGGTTACTATCTTCCAGAAAGCTTGTTAGCTTTTTCCTTCGTTCCTGTTGAACCCTCTATGTAGAGTTGCCTATGTTATAGATCTCATTCTTTTGAGACAGTTTCATCTTTTAGTGATCTGTTGCACAGCTTCTGAAGTTTTCTATTAGTACTCACAGTTAGCCTGGCAATTTTCCTAGGTTCTGAGGCCTGCAGTTCGTCTATCCTAAATAACAGCATTTCTTTCTCCACAACTTCTCAATCTCTCCACTTTCCCCATTTACCTTACGCTTCCTTCCCATGCTGACACGCTACTTTTCCTTGATGAACTCTGTAACAAGGAAGTCTAGTAGTTCCATTCCCTACTTGCACTCCCTCGAGTACCCCTGGCATTCTTTCTTTGACTCATTTATAGTTTTTCCTGCATATTTTCTTTCCCCAAAAGCTTGAATGGTGATTTATTTCCCTTTCTGATCACCTTGCTAGTTCCCTTTCAGTTTCTGCTTTGTCTTTCTGAAAGTCTCTGGTTACCTATTTCATGGCCTCATCTGAACTCTTTCCTTTGCCTTTTCATGTTCTGTAGGCACTTGGTGACCCACTTACCTCTCATGTTGTTCATATTTACCTCCTCTTCTAGCCTTTTCCTTCCTGCTGAGTCCTTTCTCTTTTCTTTGCTACACTGCAAACCTGGCCATACAGTTGATTTGGATGTGTCATACTGTACTTTGCTTAGGCCTTCCTTCATTATTTATGTTATGTTACAGTTTGCTCCGTTGTAGTGCCAAGCCTCATTTTAGATACTGTCTTTTTTTGCCCCTGCTGTGATTTTGAACAGTACCTTTGTCACTGCTTCCAAGCAGGGACAAGACCTTCATTTGTCATTCCATCTACCTTCTCTGCCCTGCTTACCACTATTTTTAGAATAATGCTCTTCCAGGTTGCATTCACCATCTTTTACGTGAAACATTATTTGTGTATCACAAACTTTCCATACAGATTCTCTGCTCCATTTTAGGCAGATTAAAGTCCCCCGTTATGACTGCATTTTTCCTAACATCTCTCTGTGCAGCTTTTTTAAATTAACACATTACGTTTCTTTGTTTGTATGTATTCATGTAGGGGAACATGAGAAGTTTTTGGCAGAGATTTGTCTGATAGACAAGCTTGAAGGAGCTATCCCTTTCAGCGATTTAATGAATTTTGCACTTTTCTCAAATGTTTTGTAACTGTGGAGTTGGTTTGTATAAGTTAGGAGGGGGCTTACCATCCCTGCAAAAAGTGTTCTGTTTCTTGCTGAAAGTGGCTTTTAGCAATATGTTTTGGCATTGTTGTATGTCAGACAAATATTGCTTGATCTTTCATGAATCCTTATGTACATGTAGAGTGTAATGAGTGTATACATGTAGCGCATATTGCATTTATGCAAACTGTCAAATGCACTATTGTTTGATAATAAAATAATTGGATAGTAATGATCAAAACTCATCCTATTGAAAACCCATAAAAATGATAAAAAAATGAAACCAGTTTCCCTTTCAGATCGCTCAACAAAACCATACCACTGAATTCAGCTATAACACTAACTGTATCTTATTGCCTAGGTCTTACTCTAACCCTACTTGCAAATGCTTTCATAGACTCCCACCCATAATGCTGAAAGTTTTGGCATTAAAACCCTAAATTCACAATTACCTTGCACAGCCACATTTGATAATACTTGTTCTGACATCTCTTGTACTCAAAAAAAAAAAAAAAAAAAAACGTAGTCACACACTTGACAAAGTGCATGTTCAACAAAGTGAATGTAACCTAATGTAATATATATATAGCAGGAGGTTGCTTTTCCTCATCCATTGCTTCTTACTCTATTTTTCTTTTCTAGTGTTCTACAGTGTAACCCTTTCTCCTTCCTCCTCCTATAGTGTTACTCCCCCTCCTTCACTTCACGATATTTTTTTTAAATCCTTAAGCCTGAATCACCTTAACCACATGCTTTTACTTCCAGTGCAGATCTTGTTGCCTGCAGTGACATTTTCTCAGGCTCCTGTCATACCTTTAGCAGTGTTTTTCACCTTTCCTTTGTATAATAATCTTCTTTGCTGTTTATGCTAAGTGTTCTTTTTTCTGTTACTTGTTCTTCCTCATCTCTTATCTTCTTCCTCATCACTGCCCCTTCTGTTATTCCATTGTACCTTAAAAGTACAACTGCCTTTGTGCACCATTTTATGTCAAGTTTTTTTCATCCCTTGGGCTGAGGTGGACCATGTGTGTATTGTATGTCTGTCTTAACCCATGTTTCCACATTATCTCCAAATATTGATTCCTGTTCCTCTCCCACTGCCTGAACAAACAGATGTGTTGATGTAGCCCATCTTTCCTTACACCTCTGGCAATTGATGCCAGGTGTAGTCCCAAGCAGGCTGTCATGTTCCCCAATTCTGTGGAGGAATGAGATTTTCTATGAGGAAACAAAACAAGAGTGGAATCCATCATGAGCTGAAGTGGAGTCTAGGTCCACGTGACTTAGAATGTTATTCTTTTCTACTGACATAAGCATATTCCTATAGGTTCATAGGTTAGTACTAAACTAACTGCCCTTGCAAGCCATTGTAAGCCTAGACAATTATCCCTTGTGAGACTCAAACCCTGCACCTTGTGTTTGTAAGGCAAACATCTTAACCATTAGGCCACCCTCCAAACCCGTATAGCTCAGCTATACAGAAGTCAGCAGGATCTTCTAGAAATATGTACTTTTTTTGTGGTCATTCACCTGAAATTGAATAATTGTTTCTTAATTACTGTGTAATTTTTAGTATAAAAATAAGTGTTCTACCTTAGCTTGGGGAGACATAGGTTTATTTCTCTTAATATTCCACAATAATGTTCTTAAAGAGATTTCTTGCTTGCCTGGAATCTGAATTTTGTCTTTTTCATTAACAGCTCCTACATCTGAATGCAACTCTTTGATCCTTGTTGTTGCCTTTTGGCCAAGTTGTTCTGATAAATTATTTCTGCCTACATGGACCGTGGATCTTGGGCACACACTGCCTTTTACAAGTGCCTATACTGCAGTTTGGCCTGCCGTGAAAACTGTCTCTTCCTTCACAGTATTAATTGTTTTCTGGTAACTGCCGCACTTAATCCTACTATTGGTAGTTGACTGCCGCATTGCCATGCCTTCTTCTAGCTGTGTCCTCCTTTTTCTCCATAATCTCTGTTTGGCTGAATCACCTGTCTTTCCACATACTTAATCTCTGCTTTGTGAGCATTTTTGTTTGGTGTCCTTACTTCTGTCTACCGTAGAAAACTATCTGTCTTAGTCTTATCCATTCTGCATTTCTTTTGGGCCTTGATTGTTATTTTCACGTTCACCCCTTTTGCTTTTGGGTTCCCTGCCTTTCCTTTTGCTTTCCCTGGTCCTCATATTGCCTCTTCCCTCTTCTTTCTCTTAATTGCTTCAGCTCATGTCCTGTCCCTATCCCTTTCCTTGACTTTGTCAGTGCTGCTGTTCTTATCAACCTGCCTCTTCATTCTTTTTCTTGCCATCTTTCGCTAGTCTTTAAATCACCTTTTCTCTTCTTTGGAGAGAGTTACTAGCATTTGTGACACTGGACATTTCTCAGCTGCCCCTTTCTAAGAGAAGAACAGTGCTGGTCTTGTGCCTGAATAAGTGGACACATAGGTGGCAGTGGCACATGGCTGTTGTAGAAGACTGATGTTGGACCACTCTCACTTCATTTCCTTTCACTGTCTGAGTATCACTGGTCCCTGAGCACTAGAGGAATTCTAGATGTATACTGGTTTGTACACATTGCACCGTTATAGATGTCCCAATTTTTGCAGTAAAAAATAGTGTTTTCTTCAATTAAACTCTCTGAAACTGTATGATAGCGGCTTCTTCCCCCAGGTTTGTAAATATGAATGTCTTTGATGGGTAGAAATGCTTGTTTTGTTTGAGTCCAGATCACTTGTATAACTGTGAAATCTGTCAGAAGGTTTAATAATGTTACTGGATTAAGGAGATGTCTAGTATTCTAGAAAAATAAAGAAATAAAAAATAAAGACAGTGGTAAACTCAGAAAAGATGCTTCTGCATGAATCAAGATCGCACTATTTTCAAGAAGGAATATCGCCAAAGGTATGCCCCTTATTTATCCTTCAGTAACAAAGCACATGAAAGCAAAGTCATCTAATTATGCTTTGGGAGCTCAGTTGAGCAACCTGTCATTGCGAAGCAAATGTTCACAAAAAGAAAGGTCATTGCATATCAGCCAACAAAGAGCATTTTACAGAGCCATAGTAACCTTTCATGACATTTTCTTCCAGTGGCACCTTCAGATCTTTGAAAACAGAAATGACATCTCCGCAACCAAGGGGGATACTGTGTCTTTTCAGCTGTATCATAATCTGTTCTAACGTGGAATTGGTCCACTGAACATGACATATTAAGGTGGCACTGCTTCACATGGTTAGTCTTGCTACCTCACAGCTCTTGATTATTTATTCAGTTCCAGCCTGCAATGACTTCTGTATAAAGTCTGCTTATATTGACCGTGTGTGCTTTCCCTGGTGCTTTGGATTCTTTCCACATCTCATATTCATCCCATCATTGAACTGGCAGTCCATATACATACACATGCACACAGGCACACACACAAATGTGTGTATGTGGTATATGAATGTATGTGTTTGTATGCTACAGTAGAGTGGAATCCTGTCTAGCATTAGTTTCTCTGCCTTGTGTCTGTTGACTTTGCCCACCACCCCCAAAATAGTCTTCATCTGGATAAAGCAGGTATCGGAACATTCATGAATGACCTCACTCACTCTCTCTAATCAAAGCTTTGCATCTTCTTTCACTACAAATTCAACTGTCAAATTCCTTAAGTAAACAGATAGTCTGGCTAATGACTGGAAATCATCTGTTAAAACATCACAATGTATCACTTGTAAGTGGATTTCTTTGCAGCTGATGTCAGCAATCAAATGCACAACTTTAGCATGGAAAATAAACTGTATGCCCTAGAAGTTCCTGTACCCCTTTCCACCCTTCTATATGATACTTAATGTACTGTTAAAAGTAAAGCAAATCAAAGCCATAGCACCATAGCTCTTAATCTCTGAGCACAAAAAATCTGGACAAATCCCCAAAAATAGGGACACATTTTAAATATTGCTTTTGTAAACTTTGAAAGCTGCTAGAATAAATGACCGTGTGTTACTAGGCATTTTCTGAAGGCTATGAAGTCCGAGACTCAAATGCCTTTCATTCTTTAGTGAATTAAATCCTCATTTATTTGCCGCAAAAATCCAGAAAACTCCCACATTTTATTAAGAACAGGGGAAAAATAGGAGGGAAGAATCTGGACATTCTGCAAAAATCCAGACAGTTGAGAGGCATGCTGTGCTTCTTTTTTGAAGCTCTTGGATCCAAGGCTGAGGCACGTCCCCAACCCACAGTTTCCTCTTTTTCCCCCTACAATACCTCGTACCTTATTTGCTGGCTGTAAGGTCAAGACATGATCCTCAAGGGCTCAGTGCTCATTTCAGATAAGTGTTTTATCGTATTTCCTTGTTTTCCCAATATTCCCTTAAAATATTTATTTTTAGGTTCTGTTCTTAGTTACTGTTATTTCTAGGTAATTTTGTGTCCTTTTGATTTTTTGCCAGTTGTTTGGAAATCTTTCAATGTTTTCTCCCTTACCTTCCAAAAAGGTTTCTACCTATTTCTGTTTTTGAATTTTGTGTGCATAGAGCGTCTTCTGTGTGGAGACATGCGTGAATGGGCGTACCTTTGTTGAAGGTTGTGCATTAGGGCCGACAAGTCGGCATGTAAAAATCTACTGCCAATCATTAGCGAACCAGAGTTCCATTGTGGCGACCCCTAACTAAAAAGCTGAAAGATACAACAACGTGTGTGTGTTTGTGTGTGTGTGTGTGTGTGTGTGTGTGTGTGTGTGTATATATATATATATATATATATATATATATATATATCTTTACATGATATGCACATATTGTGTATGTCTGCATATATAGATATATTTGTGTGTGTGCATGCGATATATGAAAATGTATAAAAATATATATTTAGAAATATATATATATAGGTACATGTATACATATCTATAATGTGTATGTATAACAACATATACGTATGTATATATATATATATATATATATATATATATATATATAGATAGATATATATACACACACACACACACAGATGATATAAACGTGTGTGTGTGTGCGTGTATATATATATATATATATATATATATATATATATGTTATTTTTATATATATATATATATATATATATATATATATATATATATATATACACACACACATATAATGTAAATTTTCCTTCCTTATAATAGTTGCATTTCTGCTTGGTTGTTTGCTGCTTATTGTTTTGGGTATTTCTCATATCTTTCTTAGAATACAATACTGTTTGTTGGTCTTTGAGGTTGTGCATTTGTTGTCTTCTAAGATGTCTATCAAGGCCTGTCGCTTCAAAAAGTAGTGCCTGTGGACAAAAGATTCCCTACAAAGACCCACACATTTTGAGAGTCTGTGGTTCGGGCCAGGCCACCTAATCTTAAGAGTCCTTCTCTTCCTTTGGACCCAAGGTTCTTATTGACTGAAGAGATAATCTGGTACTCGAGTGTCTTCTCCCTACCGACATGGGAGAGTTGACCCCTTTGGCTTCCACTTCATCTTCTACCCCTCATAAGAAACCAGATAAGGTTAAGCTTACTAAGGAAAAGGAGAAAAGCAAGTTAAAAGAGAAAGAAAAAGAGAAGCAAAAAGAAAGGCTTAAAAAGAGGTCCCTGGATTTGACTCCCCTGTTAGGCCTGGTGCTGAAAAGTCCTAGACTTTAGTATCCAACTTCAGAACATGAGCAAGTTTAAATCCAAACTCCTTTTCTCACATGCTGGTTTTCTCCAGAGCCAGCCAACCCTTGGCTCCACACTCTTTCATACACCAGGAAGGAGCACGCCAGTGTTCCTCTAGACCACCTTCTGTGGCATCTTTGTACAGGTCATTTCGATCTTTGAGAAGCCTTTCTGAAGGTGACATTGATAGGATGATTAGAAAATTTCTTTGGAAGCAGATTCAGATGGTTATATTCCCAGCACCTCTCCCACTGGGGTGTGTAGGTCTGTCCCAGTCAGCTCCCTTTTTGGTTACTCCTTCTCTGTCTGTCCATTGAATCTAGGTTTTAAGTAATGTCCAAGAGAGGACCTTATTGGACCCAAGACCAGCTTTTATTTCAACTCTGACAATTTTCTTTACCATTTCAACTCGGGGGTACAGGAGTCGAGTTTAACTCTGAAGTTATTGGAGCCATCTCTACCTTTAGTGCTGCAGCTTTAGACAGTTCTGCTTCCGTGTCGGCTTGACAGCCAAGTCAAGTTGGGGCCGGGGAGGTTCCTTCCGTAGGGTCCTCAGATCCTAGGAGGTTGGGTCTTTTCCACATATTGAGAGGAGGTTCTTCACATATACTTAGCACTATCTCAACTCCCTCTGGATTCTGTAGTGCCTTCCACACATCCTTTTTGTCAGTTGCAGCCAAGCTTCAAGAGTCCTCGCTTGATGAATTCCCATTCCAATTTCAAGCCTTTTTCCAAAGTCTCCTGCCAAGGAAAGTTACAGGAAGTGGTTTTGCAAAAGGAAGCATGTAGACTCCTGATAGGAGTCACTCACTGAAGATACCGACTTCAAGGAAGAGGAGGGTTCCCCCAAGGTTCCATCTGGAAGACTTCTCCTTTGGAGAGAGCTTCAAATTGATGAAATATAGAGGGGTTTCCTCCTTTAAAGCCCTGTCTTAAGATAAGTCAGTATTCCTCAAGGTTTTTAGGGCTGGCTGATCTATTGCCTGCTTGGTCCCACCCACTGAGCTGATTGATTTGCTCTTATAGTGGGCTTGGAAGGAGACCAGCATGGTGGAGCTGATCCCCCGAAAACCTGATAAAATTCTTGAGTCTCCTAGAACCAGCCACATTGTAGCAGTGATCTCCTGCTAGATGCCATGGTGGTAGCAGCAGCCACCATGAAAAAGCTTTTCTAGGAGAGCATCTCTGTCTATTACACTAGCAGAGACTCCAGGGCACTGGATGGATTTCTGCTTTAGCGGCATTTACTGTTCATGTACTGTATTATCTGACTCACATAACTCAGTTTCAAAGGGATTTGGTGAGGGAGCTTTCCAAATCCCTTTCAGGTAATTTGCCTCTGGACATACAGAAAACTGTAGATTCATAGCTGTCCACCTTACAATCCATGTCTAATGTGTCCATGCGCCTATTTTCCAATGTGGAGGACAGCACTGCAAGAGTGACAGGCACTGGGATTGCTATTAGACAGCATGCCTGGATGCTTCTTAGTGATTTTGCAGAGTGCTTCAAGACTTCCTTCATCAGTGCCCCCTTTGATGGTTCAACACTGTTTGGACCTGGGACTTCTGGGTAAGCTGTCAGAGCATTGAGTGGCTCTATCCCAAAGTCCCATTCATCTGAAAACTGTAACTGAACACATCAGGAATCTTAATTTTAGAATGGGAAGTTAGCCATTAAGAAATCCTACTTATGCTCTCTAGAAGATTGCAAATTAAAAAGAAAACATCAAAAAATGGAACTAAGTCTTAAAAGGCAAAGCAGAATAAATCCAGTGTTACTAGCCCAGCTAGAGCGGCACAAAGAGCTGAAGAGTTGGCAAAGATGACCATTGATTCTAATGTCTCACTAGAAGAGAAAATAAATCAAATTAATATATTGTCATAATTAGTGAAAACTCAACTGGATATGTAACAACCACCAATAAACAGATGTATGCAATCTGAAAAGACATTGACAAGACATGTAGATGATATAACACTTCTACAGGCCAAAGAGGACCACATGGAAACTGCCAAGAAGAAATGAACCAGAAACTGACCTAGAGGATGGACTCTGAAGTAACCTCTGCTTTGTAGGCATACAAGAGAAAGTATCTGCTTTGTATGCATACAAGAGAAAGTAGAAGGCAGTAACTGCAAGGCATTTATGATTGCATTCATCAGTGGACTGGCATACCTCAATGTGAGCTTATAAAAGAATTTGCACATAGGGTGTATACCCCAGACTCCACTGCATCCTGATGCCCTAGGTCCATTCTTATAAAGCTGTCAGCATATAAATTGAGAGATCTTTGCCTAGCCGTTGAAAAAAAGGTACAATCTTAAAAATGGGAAAGTCAGCGATGTATTTGGTTAATAACTCGACTGAAACCAGAATCAAGAGAAACATTTTCATCCTGTGCTTTAAGAAATCTAAGACCCTTGAAGTTAACTTTCAGGATGGCTGGATAATTCAACTTAAAATGTTCTATTCAGTGGGTGCTGAAACGTACTCTGATTCATATAACACTATGGATGACTTTGGTAGAAGGTTATGAAACTTGGAAAGAAACCAAAATGGGTTAGAAGGAGCTTCCAGAAAGACTGAAGCTTGTGAAGAAATATAGCTGCCAGTCTGAGATAACCCCCCAATTTAAGCTGTTCCAGTATTTCCAAAAAAAAATGCAAGACAGAGCTAGAGATGTAAAGAAATCTTCTAAAAAGATTGGAGAGGAAATGCAGTCTGCAATAGTGGAAATTTTGCCATAGGTGATGAACTAGACAAATAGCCTGATGGCAGTACTTTCTTCAAACTGACTGGCTGTTTGGGACTTGTGCATTGCGAAGTAAAAATGAACATATAAATGAAAAGAACTAACACACAGCCATCACAGTCCTCTTATTTATAAATTGTCTCGATTCCGGCAGATGTGTGTCCCCTACCAGAAATGGTGTGGTGGATAAGATATTTGTTCGAGACACAGCCAATGACCAGCACACCGTTTGTAATTGTAATCCTTATGGAGTGTCTAAATACTAGGAAAACTGTGAATACCTTTATGCGATTATATAATAGAATCAGTTTTACCAATCAATCTATAAAATACAATGGGTGACAGCAGTAATCTTACTGAAGTTGATCAGAAAACTATGGTTTAGATAGCAACAAATTCTCTGTATATCATGGCATAGCAGTTCTGTTGATTTAGCATGCAAGTGTTGCTTTTTAATGTCTTAATGCTGAGCTACAGCTCATTGTATTTATGTGAAATGCATACAAGTTTTTGTAAGGTTCTAATGGTTGTTATGTTTTTTATGTTTTTTGATTGATGTTACTTTGAACCTTAAAGCCCCTGTTACATCCCTTTGAAGTATAACAGTATTAAACAATGTGGAAATGAAATTAAAAAATTTATGAAAGAGCTAATTACCCTTGGATTTGAGACTCCCTTTGGAGGTGGAGACTCCTTGAGGAAATCTAACTGTCGTAAATAATATGACATTTACATTGGTACTTGTAATGTTAATGGGCTGGCAGATGAGAGGAAGAACAGAGTTATGATATAGCTGGTAAAAAGTAAGGTAGATATTTCCCTATTGCAGGAAACCTACCTAAATCCAAAGGAACATTTGGAGTTTGCAAAACAAAGAGCAAAGATTGGCTATGGTAGTGGACGATAGACAGAAGGGGGGGTTATTGATATTAGTTAAGAAAGAGGTAAATATTAACGTAAATGAAGAGAAGACAAATAAATGGGTGAAAGAAGTTTTTCTCAAAGGAAATGTTTGGGCAGATGCTCAATACTGCAGCATTGTACATTCTGCCAAGAACTAACAGGTTAGAATTGAAAAATATTTTGGTGCCTTGATGGAATTTCAGGAAGGAATAACAGTGATAGGAGGAGACTGGAATGTAAGTTACACAGAGGACAGATGTCTCAGGGGGCCCAAGACATCAATCAATTTCCAGGGAGTGGTAGTGTTTGGGGAAATATTTGACTTCTTTTAGAAATATTTAAGTGGGGTTGGCAATTTGCATTTTACTCTTGTTAGATGTAACACTGGAGCGAGACATATGTTACACTATTAAAGAGATGCACACTTAGTCAAGGATACAGAAATGCATCCTATAAATATTTCAGATCATGTCCCAGGCTATCTAAAATTAAAAAAACTGTAAAGGTCCAATATGTTGTTTGACCTTTGTATTTTCCAACATACTTGTTAATGAAACTGTCTTTTACTGACCATCTTTTGCAGTGTGTAATAGAAGGTTCTGAAGATCTAGATAACAAGGAAAATAACTTAGAGGTTGCTTGGGATGCATTCAAAATTGCAGTTACCTGAGGACATGTAGATAAAACAATGGGGAATTGTGAAGTGATTAGAACTAAACATTTACAGGCACTTACAAAAATTAGAGCAGCCCAAGATGATGATGATGATGATGATGAAGAAACTTCAGTGGACCATACACAACATTTAAATGGTCTAAAGAAGCATATAGGGGAATACTTGGGTAATGTATATAAAATGTTTGTTATGAAGTTTATATTTTAGGGCGGCTGCAGTGGTGCAGCAGTTAGCATTGTTGCCTCACAGCAAGAGGTTCTCTGATTCGATCCTCAGCTGGGGTGCCTTCTGTGCGGAGTCTGCATGTCCTCCCTGTGGTTGTGTGGGTTTGCTGCGGTCGCTCCGGTTTCCTCCCACATCCCAAAGACATGCTGTAGGTGGGTTGGACACACTAAATTGGCCCTAGGGGTGTGTGTGTGTGTGTGTGTGTGTGTGTGTGTGTGTGTGTGTGTGTGTGTGTGTGTGTGTGTGCCTTCTGTGGAAGGTTGGGCACCGGGCTGGCAACTTGACACCGTAAAACTCCACTGCCAGTCATGAGCAGACAGTTGATCCACTGTGGAGACCCCTAACCGGGAAAAGCCAAAAGAAGAAGAAGTAGTTATGAAGTCTATATTTTGGGAGTAACCCAAAAGGAACTAAACTGCTAACTCAAAAACTGAGATCAAAAAGTTGAAGGAGTGGTAGCTAAACTCGGCAACCCAAACACAGGAAGGGCAAGAGTTAGATCCAGAAAAAAATATGGCAATAATGATGACACACTATGAGAACTCATGCAAGGAGAATGAGTTTATAGAAAGTAAATTCCCAACCTTTCAGAGGAAGTACATCAAAGTTTGATAAGAGATAACAGAAGTAGAAGAAATAGATGCCTTAAAGAAGCATGGGTGAGGACGGTATTCTCATGAAGGTGTAGAAAATCACCATCAATAACTTGACTAAATTTTGGGTAAGAATGTTCAATAACATAAACAGGCAATTCAGTCCCACCCTCACGTAAGACGGCTGCAATAGTACCAGTATTGGAGGGGAAAGATCCCATGGATCACCAATCATACAGGCCAATATGGATTTTAAACCATGATTATGAAGTTTTCATGAGCATTTTAGCAAATAGGCTCATAGATTTGTTGTATCCATGTGTACGGGGGGGGGGGGGTGCAAACGTTTGATAATATTAAAACGATGATTTTGCAAAAAAATGCAAAAAATCACAAAAAAGATTGATTATTGTGGGATTGGATGCCAAGAAGGCATTTGATAGGGTAAGTTGCTTTTCTTTTTTTTATATGTGGCAATTTAAAAGCATATGGGTTATCAGAATTATGGATCACCTTAATCACTAACTTGTGTACAGAGGCTAATGCCAGATGAAAAAACAATGGTAGACTTACTTACGAGAATAATCTCAGTATCAATGGGAATGAGACAAGGGTGCCTTTTGTCCCACCTTGTTTTTGTCTTGTACTGATAACTGTGGCAAGGACAATAAGAGCATCCAGTATAACAGGATGTAGATGGGGATGCAGAGGAAAAGATTGCTTTATTTACTGATATTATTTTATATAGGTTCATAGGTTCATACTAGGCTATCTGCCCTAGGGCATTTATAAGCCTAGCCAGAATGTGTTTGGCTTTCGCCACCCATTTTAAATTTATTTTGCTATGCCCCTTTTCGAGGTTCGTATACTGTGCATCTGTCTAACAGTGACACAGAAGTGATACCCGGAGTAAACCTACGATCTCCCATCCACTCATTAAGATTCCTCTTGAAGAGAGTCAATGAGGGACTCTGCCTAACCTGGACTGGGATTTTATTCCAGAGTGAAGGGAGCCTCTGGGTTATGAATCTGTCCCTCCAGCATGTCATATTTATTTCAGTGCTGAGGTTCAAGTCTCTCGAGCGCGTAGCTCGATGGGATTTGGATTTTCTGAGGTGCAGCATGTCCATTAATTCTGGGTTGGACATGGCTTTATACATCAGGCACAGATCACCTCTGAACAGGCGGTATGCCACTGAGTAGAGCTGGAGTTTCTTTAACCGGGCAGCATATGGCATCTGTTTGAGCCCTTTGATCCTCTTGGTGATGTACTTTTGGGGTCTTTCCAGTTGCTGCAGGTGTCTGGTAAGGTACATCCCAAAAGGGGCATTGTACTCAATTATGGGCCTGATGAGGGATGAGTAAAGAGGCACGATGACCTCCCCTGATCTAGATGTGAATCCCTTCATGATTAGGTGGGATATATAAAATGTTTTTCTAACCACTTTGGCCACGTGGTTGTCAAATGAGAGATTGCTATCAACTTGGGTCCCCAGGTCCCTAATTACTTCTTCTGTACTTTATGGATTACCACCTATGTGGTAAGTTGTGGGCACTTTGTTATTTCCAAAGGGGATGACTATACACTTTTTGGCATTTAGCTTGAGGCCATGGCTCTGGCACCAGTTGTCTGTTTCTATGAGGCCCTTTTGGAGGATGCTTGTGTCGGCTGGAGAGTCGATTATGGTGCCCAGTTTGCAGTCATCTGTGAACTTGGTCAGCCACAGTCCTTCCGTGTTGGCCTGTACCTCTGAGAAATATATACCGAACTAGAGAGGTCCCAGGACTGAGCCTTTTGTTTGGAGTCTGACATGGCTCCAGCAATTCTAACCATGTGGGTTCTGCCCTTGAGCCAGTTTGCAATCCATCTAGTGACATAGGGGTTTATATTTAAGATGGTGAGCTTATCTATAATGCCCGAGTGGGGTATTGCATCGAAAGCTTTTGCGAGGTCCAGGTAGGCTGTGTGGACCACCTTCCCCTCGTCAATGGCCTTGGTGACTGTTTCAAAGAAATCAACCAGGTTTAAGAGGCAGGATCTGCCCTTAACAAAGCCAAACTGGGTAGGATCCAGTGTCTGTAGGTCCCCAATATCTTTATTTATGAGGTCCATGATGATCCTTTAAGTAGCTTTGCAGACCAAGCTAGTCAGGCTTATGGGGCGATAAGTTTCCAGGATCCGTTGCGCCACCTCCTTTATGGAGTGGGATCACTGTTGCTTTACGCCACTCTTTGGGCACATATCCTGTAGTAAGGCTGAGATTGAACAGTAGTTTTATGTTTCGTTTAGCTCTTCTTGGAGTTCATGTAGGACGCAGCCCGGGACACCGTCTGGTCCCATTGATGCTGTGTTTTTTGCTTTGGAGAGGGCGGCTCTTACCTGAGCATCTGAGATGTCAGGGGGGCAGCACTCTGCTGGGATAGATATTTGCCCTTTTGGTGGGCGGGGTGTTTGCGCTGAACCTGTCAGCTAGGATGTTGGCAGTGTCTGTGGGTTCAGTGTATTTTTTGTCATTTTGGACTAATTCTGAGCATATCTGGGAATTACCACCCAGGTTCCTAACATAACTAAAGAAAGCCTTGTGATTATCCTTAGTGTCCTGTGCAATTTTTCTCTCGAAGCTGGCCTTAGACAATTTTATGAGTGCCTGTAGTTTTTTGCTAATACTGATCAGTGATGTCTTCCCTTTTTGGGATTTTGCTCTATCATTTAGTAGCTTCCTCCTTCTATTGTATAGTTTGTTTATGGCTGGGGTCCACCAGACAGGACGTCTGCCTTTGGAGGATTGGGTCTTGGTTTTATTTGGGATTGCATGATCCATGCATTCCCGAAGGTGTTCATAGAATGCGTTTATAAAGGATTCTGCAGTCTGGGTCGTATTTTCCACAGGCTCGGGGGCTTTGAAGGATTCCACCTCGGTTTTGAGGAGTGTGAAATTTGCTTTAGAGAAGTTTTTCACTGTGGTATTCTGGGCAGGGGGTGGGGTCGGGATGTGAATATCCAGTGAGATTAGTTTATGGTCTGATCTTATCAGTGAGAGATACACTTCTGGTCTGGAGCATAGAGTCCCCATGTTGGTGATGATCAGGTCCAGTATGTTTTCCCCTCTTGTGGGAGTGGTAACAAGTTGTTCCATAGCATTTGTGTTTATAAATTCTAGGAACCTTTGGGGTAGGGTGTTGGAGCTAGAGTAATGCTCCCAGTCTATGTTTGGGTAGTTGAAGTCGCCCAATATAATGGTGTTTGGAGAGACCTTCATATTTTCCAGTGTTCTCAGAAAGGCTGAGTGGGGTTCCTGGGTTTGGGAGGGTGGTCTGTAGTAGGCTATAAACTGGAAGGCAGTTTTACCCACTGTTAGTTGCACATGGATAGTCTATCTGATGCTTCTTGCTTTGCCACCAACCTGGATGTGTGGGTATCTTTGATGAATATCGATACTCCCCCTCCTTTTGTGGTTCGGTCCAAGTTTTGGTGCCGAAAAGCATGGTATGAGGTATAAACCTGGTAGTGCTGGGGTGCTCTCGGGAGCCCTGAACCAGGTTTCTGTTACTGCACAGATATCGATGTTCTCCATGCTAAGGAGAGTTTCGAGTGCGTGCATCTTGAGGTTTAGACTTCTGGCGTTGACTAGCATTACTCTGAGTTTCTTCTCCCTTGTGATACCTATGGAGGTGGGTTTGTCTTTTGAGCCTTGCCTAAAAAAGGCACTATGGGGGTACAAGAGCCTTTGCCAATATCCAAAAGCCCAGGGGTGACAGGTGCAAGCCGTCCCTAGCGAAGCATCGTGGCTTGTCGAGCATATCATCCCAAGCTGACAGCCTTTGAATGACACCAGTACTTAAGCCAATTGTTGCAATTGATTATCTTGTCTTCATATTGTGGCATCATTCTTGGTGAGGGTAAGATGCTACTCAAGGTCAGGGTCATACTGGCCTGGGCTACATGCTCAGAGAGCTCCTTTATGTCTCTTTTCATGTAGTCCAGGGAGGCACGTCTCAGGTCATTCACACCAGCATGGACAATGACTGAGTCATATTTGTACTTGCCTTGGAGTGACCTGAGTGCTTGTGTTATGTGGCGGATCCTAGCGCCCGACAGGCTGCTCACCATGACCCTCTCCTTGTTCAGCCTGGTGAGCAGGACGTCAGTGTGCCTGACGATAGAGTCACCTATTACAAGTGTATCAGGTGTGTTGTTTAGTCTTAAGGGCTGTGACTGTTCGGCACACTGGCTTTGTGAGATATGTGTTGCACGTGTTTTGTTTTGGGGTAGCAGTTGCTTGGGTGTCTGCTTTGGAGGTCTCTGCTGATTAGGCAGATCTTTATTTAGAGCCTCCGAGTATGTTTTTGTGTGATTATGTGTTTGGTTTGCTGTCGTGGTAGGTCTATGTGAGACTGGAATTGTAGTGAGTGTGGTTTCCTTCTCCTCCTGACTGGTTATGCCAGTACTGAGTTGAGAGAGCTTAGCCTCCAGTTTGGCTATATGGTTGCATCTCTCACATGTGTTGGAATTTGTTGGGAGGAGGAGAGGGTTATCTATGTACATGAGGCAGTTGTAACATTGCCACAAGATTCCCAGATTCACCAGCTGGACCGGAGAGGAGATTGACAACTGACCTTTGGACATGCTAGAATAATATTGGGAATTCCTTAATAATTGAAAACAAGGGCCAGTGGGGAGTGTGGGTGTAGTGCTTTTAATTTTGAGTGCTGACTTATATAATTGCTTTAGCGAGCAATTGCCAGGTAACTTAAGTGCAATGTGTTACAGGTAACTTAAATGCAAAAACGACAAACAGTAACTTTCTTTCAAGTGAAACAAGGAAATAAGTACAGTAAGCAATGCAGATATCACTAGTGATCCACAGAAGCACTGAGAAGCACAGATTAGGTGGAATTAGCATTCCAGGGAAATAACAAGCAAACAAACAACAAGCATATAAACAAAGCTAGATTCAGCAGGCCTGGATCTAGTCTATGCTACAGCAAACAAGGTGTACCAATTTCAGTAAGATACAGTTCAAATATTCAGGCACTATAAACCTTTAACCAGAAATTCCCAGCTCAGAAGGGCAGAGTCCAGCCTCTTCTCCCACAAGAGTGCAGACCACAAACCTTCTTAATGTAAAATAACTGGCCTGAAGCCCAAGTGCTTAAACCAGAACTAATACACTTTAAGAATAATAGACACTGGGCTCTCAATCAGCAGTTCCCAACTTAGAAGGATGAAAGCTACCTGTCCTGCCACCACAGTGCATGCCACACATCTTCCTAATGTAAAACAACTGGTCTGAAGCCCAAGTGCTTAATCCAAAAGACTTAGAATGATAGCTACACTTTAATCAAGTTACTACCAAGCAGTAATAAATACAATTGAATATTTTAGAGAATGCCTGGATTAGTGCTCAAGTTACACAAACAAAGCTAGATCCAGCAGGCCCGAATCCAGTCTATGCCACAGCAGACAAGGCTCACCAACTTCATTAAGAAGCAGTTCAGATATGCATGCACTATAAGCCTTTAACCAGAAATTCCCAGCTCAGAAGGGCAGAGTCCAGCCTCTCCTCCCACAAGAGTGCAGACCACGAACCTTCTTAATGTAAAATAACTGGCCTGAAAGCCCAAGTGCTTAAACCAGAATTAATACACTTTTAAAATAACAGACACTGGGCTCTCAATCAGCAGTACCCAACTTAGAAGGATGAAAGCTACCTGTCCTGCCTCCACAGTGCATGGCACAAACCTTCCTAATGTAAAACAACTGGTCTGAAGCCCAAGTGCTTAATCCAAAAGACTTAGAATGATAGCTACACTTTAATCAGGTTACTACCAAGCAGTAATAAATACAATTGAATACTTTAGAGAATGCCTGGATTAGTGCTCAAGTTACACAAACAAAGCTAGATCCAGCAGGCCCGAATCCAGTCTATGCCACAGCAGACAAGGCGCACCAACTTCAGTAAGAAGCAGTTCAGATATGCATGCACTATAAGCCTTTAACCAGAAATTCCCAGCTCAGAAGGGCAGAGTCCAACCTCTCCTCCCACAAGAGTGCAGACCACGAACCCTCTTATTGTAAAATAACTGGTCCGAAGCCCAAGTGTTTAAACCAAAAGGCTTCGAATGAGTTACACCAAGCAGTAATAAATACAATTGAGTACTTTTAAGATGATGCAAAAGTAAAATAAAGTAGGTAGAAACACAAGTACAGTAAAAGCAGATGAAATTTTTTTTTTTTTCTGAACAAGTGCTGAGATCAAAGAAACAGATTTGAGTGCTGAAACTAGATAACTGGCTAGTTATAAGAAAAAAAAAACTAAGCTAGAAGGCTTCCCTCCAACACAGAAGGGCTTGGGGGCTCAGAAGCCTACAAATAGTCTATACCACTTAACAGGAAAGGCAGGAAACAAGCTTACATTTTTTTCTGTTTCCCAGATGCTCTCTTTGTACACAGTAGGAGTGCCTGAAATCAGAATATGATCTCACTGCACTCAGTTGAGTGAGCAAATGAGATGGGCCAAGAAGGAGTATCCAAACACAAATTTACAAGAGGGGTGGGCAGTTTCATGGCCACTAAGATTAACACCAAAACAAAAACAGGGAGGGTGGGTGGCACTAACTGAAGAGCAGAGTCAAAACTTCCAGTTCAGTTAATATTCCTGCAACACATAGTTAAAATCAATTTAAATACTGTATTTTTGGAAAAAAAAGTGCAGATAAAGGTACTTAAATTCTCTTATACGTCCAGTTGAATACAGCAAGTTCTTAGCCGGCCAAAGCTGAGGTTTTTAAGCAGAAAATATTTCACACTGTACCACTTAAATAGGCAAGGACAGGAAATCAAAGAATGTGGCTACCCCCACACCTGTAATTACTAGCAAATAACAAAATTCAGCAAACACTGACTAACTTCCAGTTCAGTTAATATTCCTGCAACACACAGAGGTTAACAGATCCTGAAAAAGACATAGTTATTTGAAAAACTGGAGAACTTCTGAGAGGATATCTCGTTATAAAATCAGTGAGGTGAAAACAAAAACAATAGTTCTACATTATGTCCGCACGTATGAATTTGTACAAACATATGTTCATCTTTGGGGATATCAAAAATTAGATATTTGGGTGTCTGGTTAAAAGAGAAAATAAATTTAGCAGCGGAGGACAAGTAGGCAGAGTTGGCTACAAAAAATATCAAGTCAAAATAAGGTCATTGCAATTCATGAAAACAAGCATGGATGGTAAGATTTTAACCTTTAAAATGTTTGTGGTCCGTTGGATCTTTTATGTTAGTCAGTTGTTTCCTCCTTACTAGGCATACATGGCATACATTCAACAAGGAAATGAGATGATTCTTGTAGCAAAATAAAAAGGAAAGGATTAGTAGGAAAAATGCAACTCCCTGTTGAGCAAGGGGAACTGAGTCTTTCAAGTTTGGAAGTCTGTTACATAGTTACTCAGTTAAGACTTGTGTATCTCTTATTAGATAAGAGCTATAATGCCAGATGGAAAAGTATGCTGCCATTTAACAAGGGACAGCTGTTATCGGTAGGAACACAGTTTTGGGAGATTTGTATTTCTGAGTCACAAGATACATAAGTGCAACTGTAATTAATCTGCTGGTCCAAAAAAGCATTAATGAATGAAGGGAGTGGACACTTCTATAGGAGAAAATTGGACTGGGGGGATAAGGCAACCAAACCCAACATGAGGCAACTATTTGGAAAAAAAAAAAGAAAACTGAATTCTGCATCACTGGGAAAGCCTGATAAGTCATAACCAGATTCTTAGTTGGCATGAGGCAATAGAAAGGTTCTCACTTGGGTAAAGAGATAGATTACTCTGGCAGGGACAGACATTAGGATTTAAAACTATGTTAAGAAAGAAAGGGGAGCAGAGTCAGTTGACAGCCATTGAATGATACCTCATGGAGGCAGGGACAGAAGATCTTCTTGGGGTAGGATAAACAGCACGTACATATCAAGCATGGTTAGAACTTAGAAAGGATCTGATGAAAGCAATTAGAGACAGCTGGGATAAGAAGTAAATAGCCAACTTCAAGATAGTGATTGGGCTCAGAAACATGTAGTCCCCTGACATGCAGCAAAGTCAAGAAAATTCTGCATTATTACTAGGAAATGCTCACACAGATGTTTTATACAACTGTGAAACTGCATCATATGTTCCCACAGGTAGATCCCGGTTGTTGGAGATGCAAAACTTGAGCAAGGGGGGATTTGGAGTCTCATTTTTTGGGAGTTTCAACAAATCCAGACTTTAGTTTTATAACAGTGCAGCCTATGGAACTTACTAATGAAATGATGATGCTAAGCTGGTAAGAAGGACTCATCCCAAACATGACAAGGCATTGCTATCATTATTATTACTGGTTGTGAAAAAAGTGATTACTAGGAAGTGGAAGAAATCAGAACCACTGACCATAGAGAGGGTTAAGTGGGAAATGGAATACATAAGGGAAATAGAGATTAATGCAAGTGGGAAAAACCTTGGAGATTTACAATATTTAGCAAATGGGCTAAATGGGGGATGGTGCAGACACTTAATGCTGCTTTATTGGGCTCTAAGGATCTTTTATTTGTTGCATATACCTAAATATATTTAAAAAAAAAAGATGTCTGAATGTTTTTGTGATGCAAATTAGCTTACAGTTGCTGAACAAACATGGAAATTAGAAGGGTTCTAATGCATATTTTTGAAAGGAATTTATCCAATTTCTTGCACTTGCTTTATTGTCTATTGTTCTAATTGATTATTGTTTGTGTGAACTTCATATACTGTTCACAGTCTGAAAGAAAAAAAAACACTCTTTGGACCCAACATAAAAGATATGCTCACTGTAATGAGCAGGTTGACAGAACACTGTCTGTCATAGGCATATGCTTTTCCATTCCTCAAAAGACCTTTTCCAGGAACCAGAAAAGTGGAAAGAATCTGTGGCTTTGCAAGTCCCAGAATTTTGCTTGGGACTCTTCTAGTTAGAGCCCCACGAGGCAGAGGGGGTAATAATTTCAGTGGATTTTGAACAAGGGGCAGATGCGGACCAGAGAATCAAGGGTTTTTAGGTCCCTTTACTGAGAAGCCCTTCCAGAGCTCCTGAATAATTGGTTGCCCAATTGCTGCACTCTGGAGTTAGTCGGGTGCATTTATCTCTGCACTCTCATGCCTAGCTAGTCATCATTCAAGATTTTTTGGTGCAGAAGATCATCACCAAAGGCTATGTCATTCACTCTGCTTTGTCCCCAGCAGGCAAAGGGAGAATTCCTGACATTCCACCCAGTCAGAAGAGTTTGGCAGCAGAATAAATATCAAAGCTAGTGGAAAAATGAATCATCCAGGAGATCCCACCAGACTAGCAAGGATCTAGAGTCTTTTCGCGATTCTTTTTGTTTTCGAAAAAGACCGCAGACCTCAGGCCCATACTGAACCACAGCCCACCTCAATCACATAGACCAGTTTGTGAAACATATACAAAGTTCTGGATGGTCACTGTACAGTCCATCCAACCTCTTCGAAGGAAGGATTACTGGATGTGCTCAGTAGACTTTAGGATGTCTACTACCATGTAAAATAAAGTCTACTACCATATAAAGATAGTGATGCAATCAGAAGATTTGTCTGCTTTTGGCTTGGAGGGCCAGTCATTTCCAATTCAGAGCACTGTCCTTTGCTCTTACCACAGGCCCTGGAGTGTTCACCAAGTGCACGACAGTGGTGGCAGCTCACCTAAGGCTGCAAAGGTTCAGGGTGATCCCCTGTCTAAATGACTGACTCCTTACCACTCTCACCAGAGATCTACTGATCCATTACAGGGATTTCTTGCTTGATTTCTCTGATCACTTAGGGATTGCCATAAATCTATTCCCCAGCAAGACACACTGCTTAACCATGCATCCTCTGGGATTAACTGATTGCTCCCACTCCCTTTTCTCCATTATTTACAGCTGCTGTTTACTTAACCTTGTATTCTTTCCTGTTTCTTCTCTTCTTCCTAAAGTAGTCTTGTAGCCTTTTCCTCCAGCCCTTCCAATGCAAATCAGCACAAAGAAGCAATTTTTGTCCCTCCTGAACTCTTTCAAGAGTGTTATGCCTTTCTTCTTGCTATTCTGCTAGTGTTTTAAAACTTTTTTTTTTCATTCCATAAAAACATAAAATAATTTTTCTAATTAGACTGCAGTGGAACAATTAAAAATGCTTTTCCTCAAAGTTCTGTGATGCTGCTTGTGTTGAGCAATTAATAGCACTTTGTATTGCTTGAACTTCACGTATCCCTTTGGTGCTCCTGAGCTACTTAATTTGCTTCTTTGTTCGCCTTCATCTCTGCATCTATTAATGGCTGAGTTATTTTGACCACTTTCCTCAGCTTTTGTCTGCTAGTCTTCTGGTTGTTTTAAGTACTTTCTAGGTGTTCCTGTTCCCTTGTGCAGTAAGTTTTGATCTTGGACTTTCTGTAATAGTACTCAAGAAAAAAAGCTGTGTGTAGTCTGATTCCTTTAGAACTTAAAAAGCAGTGTTCTAGTTACCCTTCAACAATTTAGTGCTTAAACATGTTATTTCTTATAATGCCTAATAATGCTTGTGTTAAGCTCCTAAAAAGTTTTGTTACTTCCAAAAACCCCACTGCCTTCCCCCTATCCTGAAGTTTGTGGAGCATTCCTTATTTACTTGGAACCTTTGAGTGGCTGCTGAAAGCATTTATTGTCTTTCTTCACATAAGCTCTTCTGCTCTCATCCTATGGTGGGTGTGCTTTGTGCAATAAGCCATTCTGCTCAGAATTCCTTTGCCAGCACTTTAAAGAACTGTTCAACCTCATTGTTTTAATGTTTGAGTGCTTTTCAAATCAGCCTATTGCATTTTGGTGTTTAAAAGTATTGTTTCTTACAGCATTGCTTGTGTAGAGCAAACAAAAGCACTTCTGTCTTGCTTCAACTCACTGCCTTTGGTGTCCCCTTTGAAGCTTTTGGCTTGGCACCTTACTCCTACATTGCTTGTAATCTTTATTAATTTCCTACTTTGACTGGTTGGAAAACTTGACCACTTTTAACCTTGACCTGGATGATACAGAGAGTAATTACAATTTTTAAACTATCAATCAATACAGAACAGTTGAGTCAGTCAGAAAAAGGCAATACATTTGTGAAATATAGTAGTCACGCATAAACATAAACCTGCATTTGCTACAATTGATAAAATGCAAACTAAAAAACTCACTTGAAATATAGAAATGTATGCCTGATATGCTAACACAGAAACAAAATGTGTGTTTGTATAAATTCATGGTTTCTTATGAAGAATTAGTACAGGTTTTACTATACATTCTTTTCATTTCATAGCACTGAACACAACTTGTGACAGCTTCCTGAAACTGTTTGAGCTTCTGTCTGTATAAAATATATAAGTAAACCATAACACAAATGGGATGATTTTGATGATAAGTATTTTCATGAATTCATCAAGCTTATAAAGTGCACAGTTACAAAAATGATGCATATGTTTGATTCCCCAAGTTAGAGGTATGTTTTCAGAGATCAGAGGACGTATGAGTACAGTATACTCTAATTCTGCAACCATGACAAAAACTTTGTTTCTGAGCAGTGCAATTAAATGTGTTTTTGATACTCCATTAACTTTCATTTTACCATTTGCCATGTTTTCACCTGGTTGTGGTTAGTCTTCATAAATCTAGGCCTTTTGTCATAGAAGACTGCCTCTGCAGCTGTCTGTAAGTGTGGTGATCATTCTTTCTTCCCCTTCTCATCTCCTGTTTCTTCCTTGAAATTGTTTGACTTAGTCCTCAGTTGTATGTGAGATGGATGACGATTAACTGGTTTGACTGCCAGTACCAGCATTCTAATACATTGGGTAGGAAATATCTACTGAATTAACAGCTTGTAGTGATAATTGTGATACAGACAGCATGTGAAATGTGACTGTTTTCAATTTACCCTTAATGCTATTTGTTTGTGCATACCTCTCAACTGTCAGGATTTTCACAGAAAAGTCCAGATTTTTGCCTTACACTTTTTTGTCTGTCACACACAAAATTTTGTTTCTGACACATAATTGGCAAGTCATTGAGGACTAAAGTAAAAAAATAACAGACATTTGAGTTTCAGTCTTCATACCCTTCAGAAACTCCATGCCTATGTTTGTCTTTTAAAACTGTCCCTATTTTTTGGGCCTTTGTTCCCCCATTAGTTATGGCTTTGTCCAGATTTCTTGCTCTGAGGTTGAGGTGTGTGTGTGTGTGTGTGTGTGTGTGTGTGTGTGTGTGTGTGTGTGTGTGTGTGTGTGTGTGTGTGTGTGTGCGTGCGCGCAAACACAGGAGGAGGCCATCCAGTGTATTTACCCACTAAACAAAATAAATAAATTACAAGTTGTATAGAAATGACAGGGTCAGTCATTACATAGGCATTAACAACTGCAGTGCTTTTTTGTTTCATTTTTTTCCATACAGAAATTGATGAGCTTAAAAGAATAATTGAGGAGCTAAGATACAGAATAGGAGTACAGTCTGCTAAGCTGATTCGTCAACTCAAAAGGAAGGACCGGAGTTTGCGAAAAATACAAAAGAACTGTGATGTGGTGACTGCATGCTTGCAGGCAGTTTCACAGAAGAGGAGTAAGTACATATTTTTATCTTGCTAGTATTAGTTCTTTAAAAAGGATATTTTTTCATTAAACTAAGCCTGAGATTTAAAGTGCATTAGTGTGAAGTGCAAGAAAATATACAAACATAATTTTGGATGGGATGAAATAAATCCAAGTAAAATAAAAAAATATATATTTTATCATTTGTGATGTACAGCTTTAATAATGTCTTACTAACCAAAATGATGCAGATCACAGTTGTTTGCTTTAAGACTAACTTTCCTTAAATTTAAAAAGTGGTTTACTTTGTCATTTTATTATAATTGTAAGTAATAAAAAACAGTGTTTAGTGTAAAGAATTCCATTGGAAGACATCAGGCTTATTCTCACAATTGCTGTAGCATTATATCTAGAATATCTGCAGTTGGAGAACAACAGTTCTAATCCCACCACTACTCATCAGATACATGAAGCATTACCTGGATAACAAGGATGTTAGTACTGTCCCTGAGCTGGCCAGCCTCTAGACTTGCTACTGCAATTTATCAGAAGATTTCATTGTGTTGTGTCCAGCTGTGACTAGTGCACAAGTAGCTGGCAAAGGAGTGTCGGCTGAACACAAGCATGTTGGTTATCTTCTTTTATTGAACCCTTTCTGTCTGTCTCCCTTGTGTGTGTCTATATATGCATGCTCACTTTTTTTGTAAAATGTCCTTGGGAGTGCTTCTCATTTCACTGTCATTCCTAACCTAAATTTCTCTAAAGCCAACTTCACTTCTTAAGACAGAAGTGGCAAACTTCACGACACCCATGCTGATGGACAATAGAGATACGACTGCTGAATCCTATACAATTGCACTTTATAAGCACTTACACGAGTGCATGGATTGTGCAATCCCTAACAAAACCAAGATGCTATCATCCAAAAAAAGGAAGCCAGTCTGGTGGTCCCCTGCTATAAACAAACTCTACAACAGAAGAAAGAAACTGTTGCAAAAAAGAGTAAAATCCCATGATTGGAGGAACTCTGTGGTCAGCCTCAGTAAGAAGCTGAGATACCTCATAAAATCTTCCAAAGCTAGTTACGAAAACAAAATTGCCACTGATTCTAAAGAAATCCACAAAGCATTCTATAGCTATGTCAAGAATCTCAATGGCAACACTCAGATCTGCTCTGAGTTACAGCACAATGGCACTAAATATATAGAACCAACTGATATTGCCAACATCCTGGCAGATAGGTTCAGTGCTAACTTTACCCCTTTCTCATCCCCTAAAGGGCCCATCACTATACCGGAAGAATGCAAAGTACCTGTAATCATGGCTGCACAGGTAAAAACACACTCTCCAAAGCCAAGAACACAGCATCCATGGGACCTGACAACATCCCAGGCTGTGTTCTACATGGACTACAGAATGAACTGGCACCCCACCTAAGTACCATGTTCAATCATAGCCTCACCTCAGGCTTTGTGTCCACTGAATGGCACACAGCAACAGTTATCCCACTCCACAAATTGGGAGCCACCACGGACCCCAGGAACTACTGTCCCATTAGCCTGATGAGCCTGGTCTGCAAGGCTGTGGAGCATATCATCATGGAACTTATAAACGATGACAATGGTAATCTCCAATCTCTGGACCCGGGTCTATATTATGAGAGTGAAAAGACGTTTGAGCGAATGCGTAAACGTTGAACCGTATAGCGCGAAGTGGACTTAGAGCGAAAGTCGAAAACCGCAAAAATGGAAATATCGAATTTCCATGGTTGGCCCATCTGTGAATTAGATGCATAAGGTTACGGAGTTTAGGACAGGGTGCGGGTTAAGGTAAGTGCTTAGATAAGTAATGTATGTTAGATTTAGTGTAGGGTTAGAGGTAGGGTTTTGTTAAATGTATGTATGTAGGTTATTTATTTTGTTTGTGTATATTTTCGTAGGGGAAATGTGCAGTAGTTACGGACCTTAGGGTTAGGGAGGGTTAAGGATAGTGCATAGATAGTTTTGTATGTGGGGTTTAGTAGTGTTGGAGGTAGGGTTTTGTTAAATGTATGTATGTGGATTATTTGTTTTGTTTAGGTGTATGTCTGTAGGGGACGTGTGTGGTAGCTACGGACCTTAGGGTTAGGGAGGGGTTAAGGAAAGTGCATGGTTGTGTATGTGGAGTTTAGTGTCAGGTTAGAAGTAGGGTTTTGTGCTTCACTTTATGTTAGAAGTAGGGTTTGGTTAGTTTATGTATGTGGTTTATTTTTTCAATGTTTAGTGCGTTCGGGATTTTTGTGTTTCGCGGTATAGGGGTCGATATTTTGGTATTCGCTCATAGGGTTTTTCGCTTTCATAATGTAGACCGTCTGGACCCTTCCCAGTTCAGGTTTGTAAAAGGCAGATCATGTCTCCTAAATCTGATAGACTTCTTTGAAGTGGTCACCAAAGCTGTAGATGAGGGTAAGGTGGTACACACAGCCTATCTAGATCTCGCCAAGGCTTTCAACACCATCCCTCACTCTGGAATTATAGACAAACTCACTAAACTAGGTATAAATCCCTATGTCACAAGATGGGTTGCCAACTGGCTCACTGACTGAACCCACACTGTGAAAGTAGCAGACTCTAAATCCAACTTCAGACCAGTGACAAGTGGAGTACCACAGTGTTCAGTTCTAGGTCCTCTCCTGTTTGACATCTTCTTCTCTGAAGTACAGGCTAACACAGAAGGTCTTTGGCTAACAGATTTTGCAGATGACTGCAAACTAGGAGCCATAATCAAATCTCCCAACAATGTGGACATCGTACAAAAGGGCCTCACTGAGACAGTTACTTGGTGTCAAAGCCATGGCCTCAAGCTCAATGCCAAAAAGTGCATTGTCATCCCTTTTGGTAAAAACTCTGTACCCATGAACTACCACATAGTCAGTAATCTACTTAACACCAAAAGTGTGATAAGAGACCTTGGGACACAGGTGGACCGTAGTCTCTCCTTTGATAATCACATCGCCACAGTAGTCAGGAAATCCTTCTACGTGGCACACCTCATCACAAAAGGTTTCTCATCCAGGAAAAAAGAGGTCATTGTTCCCCTCTACACATCACTCATTAGACCCATTATAGAGTACAACTCCCCTTTTGGTATGTACCTCACAAGACATCTACAACAACTGGAAAGGCCACAGAAATACCTCATAAAGAGGATTACCGGCCTCAGACAGATGCCCTACGCAGACCATCTCAAAAAACTCCAGCTTTACTCTGTCGCATATCGCCTACTCAGAGACGATCTCTGTCTAACATACAAAGCTATGTCAAATTCAGAGCTGTTGGACATGCTCCACGTAAAGAAATCCCAACCCCTCCGAGGTACACGCTCTAGGGACCTAAACCTTGTCACCACAATAAACAGAGCATGCTGGAGGGATAGATTCCTATCTCAGAGACTTCCCATACTCTGGAACAAACTACCTATCTATTATCAAAGCTCCTCATTAGCACTCTTCAAGAAAAGTCTTGATGATTGGATGGGAGATAGGAAATTCACCCCGGGGATCACTTCTGTGGCTCTGCTTGACAGGGGCACAGGAAAATAATTTTCTTGGGTGGCAAAAGCCAGGGTACCATTTGGCTAGGCTTATATAGGCCCTAGGGCCAATAGCCTAGTACCTACCTATGAACCTATGTGCAGCTTTCTTTTCTCTGAACTGCCTTTTTTTGTTAAAACATTTAGAAGGATGAGTGTCCCCTCTTGTCCATTCATGTGCTGTTATGGCAAAAGTCACTTCAGCAGTTTGGTGTGGGCTGAACCTGCACTACAACCACATCCATCTTATACTAACTTGCCATGTTTAATATTCCTGCCTTGTTGACGACTTCCAAGATTGCTACACACTGAGTAACACCTTAATTTCAACATACCCAGTGTGAAAACAGAAACTCAGAAAAGAGAACCAGTGAATTTGTCTTTTTGGGTAAATTTCAGTTACTGGCTAGTAAGTGCACTGCATGGATACTAGCAAAGAAGTTTGTAGAGAACTTGAAAGAAAATAAACCACAAAAGCTGAGGAGAAGAATTCTATTTTTTGAAACATTTCTTCTTGAGCAGTCTTGTACTCGGCCAGGCTCTTTTTCATTTTGACTTCTGACTGTTGCAGTTTTATCAGTGTATCGGATTAGTTATTTAAAGGTATTCCATTTTTCCAGCCTTTCGTTATTTGAGTCGATCAAAAAATAGAATTAGAGGACACAACATGTAAGAAAAACATATAGATTTTCTGCTGTACCACAGAAACTTTAAGGAGCAGAAAGCACAAATAAGCAACTAGGAAGTGGGTGTGGTAACTATTTTGTTTAATTGTTTCTTCTCTACCATTGGATGTTGTATATGTATATAAAGTCATGATTTTAGAGATGTTTTTATACTGAAGAAGTAATTCTGACAAAAGCATTAATTAAAAGATTATAAAAAATAAAGAAGCTCAAGTGCGAAAACGAGGAAATGTTGATTCTTAATCAGTCCAAAGTCTTATTCAGTCCAAATAACGATGTCCCATAAGTCCTGATAAACAGATCAGTTTATTCACAAATAACATAGACACAGGGATAAGCGCTTTCACTAAGTTAGCTTCATCAGATCCTACAACTCTCTCCATAAATCAATGCTTTATAAGGTTTGACTTAATTTCTTAATACATTAATTAAAAACAGTTGCAAGCATTTAATTAGACAATCAGCATATCATTGATGCTGGATTATAAATGCAAGTAAATATCTAAGAACAATAAAATACGCTGCAAAACTACAATAAAAAATAATAAAATCGTTGTAGTGAATATAGCTCATTTTATACATTATGACAAAAAACATTTATTATAAAAGCCCTTAATAGAAATAATAATATATAAATGTATATTTAAACAAACATCTAAAATAAAACAATTTATATCTATGCATTATATGAGAGTAAGTACTGGACAAACATTTAAGGGGTATATTAGATAACAACTCTTTTGTGCTACGTGATTCAAAACATTTTTAATGGATTTATATGATAACCTGAATGGGCATGACTTAATCGATAATTTAATTTTTGTAACATTAGATGTGCAGTCACTGTTCACAGTGATTCCTAATGAATTAGGATTGAATTTTGTGACTTCTTATCTCAAAGAACATAGTGGCTATTCTGATATTCTAATTGATCTTATAATACACTTTTTAGAATTGGTTTTGGAAAATAATGTTTTCATATTCCATGATAATATCTATCGGCAATGTGATGGCGTAGCTATGGGCACTTTGTGTGCCAGTAGCTACGCCAATATGTTCCTAGCCTATTGGGAGGAAACAATATTATTTAAAGAAGCACCGTTTCAATCAAACGTTAGATTTTATAGACGTTTTGTAGATGATTTATTTATCTTCTGGAATGGCACTGTGACTGAACTAGAGAATTTTTCTAAGATTATAAATGATTTAACTGCATGTCTGAAATTCACAGTACATTGGTCTGATAGGAAAATTGAATTTTTGGACCTTTATGTTGAGAAATTACCATGTGGAGTTATAAATACCGGGATTTATAGAAAACCTTGTTATCGCAATATGTTATTATTTAGGACCAGTATGCACCCAACATATGTTTTTAAAAATATAATGAAGGGACAAGCGTTACGAATGTCCAGATTGAATCCAGATGAAATAGGTCTTGAAAGAGATTTGAATGATTTAAAAGAGAAATTATTAGAAAGAGGGTATAATATAGGTGAGATAAATCAACATTTAGGGATAACATCTTCTTTACGTACAACAAAGGGTGCCCCTTATTTTGGACCTGCTACTGTAAATACTACAACAAACAATAATGTTACTTTACCCAATGTAAAGTTTTCTACTTACTTTACTAGAGATAACATCGAGATCAGATATATTATTAATAAACACTGGGATATTTTACAGACTGATAACGACCTTAAGAAGATAGTAGGGGAGAAACCCTCATTTATATGTAAAAATAAAATGAACCTTAAAAGATTGTTATGTTATAACACACCTAATAAAGATATCAGATCAGAAGGTTTTACTAAACGTGGACATTGTAATTTTTGTTCACTAATTGATACTAATCCCATTTTTATGCACCCGGACCTACATAAGGAATTTTATTTTACAGCAGATGCAAACTGTATGACATGCCATGTTGTATATCTGGCAGTATGTACAATCTGCTCTTCATTCTATGTAGGTAAGACTAACCGCTGTCTACGTGACAGAATAAGGGAGCATTGTTATAATATCAAAAAGAAAAATCCAAATAATGCTTTAGCAAAACATATTTTACAAGTAGGTGATCTTCACAAGTTTATGTTTAAGGTATTAGAAGTGATTCTACCGAATAAAAGGGGAGGTGATATTAGGTGTTACACAGAAGGTCGAGAAAGTGGTTGGATCATTTTACTCAGAGCCGATAAGGGCTCTGGCTTAAATGAAAGAGCTTCAATTAAACCTCACCTTAGACAACACAGGCACATCAAATAACACATATTAATAATAACATACACACATCCTTCTATATATTCATTAAACATACATACCTACCTCTCTCATATATATATATATATATATATATATATATATATATATATATATACACACACATATTTATTTTTTATTAACATTACATATCATATTTATTACATTTATCATATACATTCACTATATTACATTTATACATACACTTATTAATTTATACATTCACACATTTTATAATATTTTAGATATACACATATTTCATATGTTCATATACATACATATATGTGTATTTCTCATGTACTTTATTTACATACATACACATACATTTTATATATTTATACATATATATGTATATTTATTTATTCCCATTCATTCATATTCACATCCATTCATAGTATTTACATTTACATTTATATTTACATTTTTAATTACATATATTCTTAGTATACATACTCATATTTACATCTATTTTGCATGTATAATACCTATTTATTTATTTATATTTATATCGCATACATACATTTTATACATATATATTTATTATTAATATACTTTGCACTTTCTGGCATTAGGAATTTTGATGTAGTGTTAGTCAGATGGTGTTTGATTTATTCATTGTGCACACTTCAATGTTAATATACATTAAATACATAGAACAATGTTTGATATATAACAATTGTGGTCACTTTAATAATTGTGGTCACTTTATTATGTGTGTGTGTATATATATATATATATATATATATATATATATATATATATATATATTTGTCCAGTACTTACTCTCATATAATGCATAGATATAAATTGTTTTATTTTAGATGTTTGTTTAAATATACATTTATATATTATTATTTCTATTAAGGGCTTTTATAATAAATGTTTTTTGTCATAATGTATAAAATGAGCTATATTCACTACAACGATTTTATTATTTTTATTGTAGTTTTGCAGCGTATTTTATTGTTCTTAGATATTTACTTGCATTTATAATCCAGCATCAATGATATGCTGATTGTCTAATTAAATGCTTGCAACTGTTTTTAATTAATGTATTAAGAAATTAAGTCAAACCTTATAAAGCATTGATTTATGGAGAGAGTTGTAGGATCTGATGAAGCTAACTTAGTGAAAGCGCTTATCCCTGTGTCTATATTATTTGTGAATAAACTGATCTGTTTATCAGGATTTATGGGACATCGTTATTTGGACTGAACAAGAATTTGGACTGATTAAGAATCAACCTTTCCTCGTTTTTGCACTTGAGCTTCTTTATTTTTTATATTTTATATTATTGTCACAAGTGCGTTAGTTCGTAACATAGCTACGTTGTTTTAGTCTTATTAATTAAAAGATTGTTATGCTAATTTTGGTGGTGCCTTTGCAGTGCTATTTAGTGAGTTTCTACGTCTTTTCTTAATTTTGTTATTGGGAAGTTACTGGATTAAGGCCCTTGGCTTGATCTAACAACACGTTTTATGTGGAAACAAGTAAATAAGAGACAACTGAATGTAATGAAAAGTTTTAGTTTAGCAAATACATTTTCACAGTGTAACATGAGGAGATTGTAGCTAAAGGCAGCTGTGTATCTGGTTCTTATGTTTCCATGGAAACAAACTAAGAGGGCAGTAGTTATTTAAGGCTAAAAATTAATGTTTATTTGAAAGCATTCAAGTTATTTTCTACATCTTGGTGAGGAATAAAAACAAGATAAAAACAGACAGCACTTAGTGTAAATAGAAGCACAGGCTGTACCATTCATCTTAGCATGCATAACCTTAATTATAGGTCAGTTAAAGGCTCTGAGTATACGTGTCAGTCTGGGACAAGTTCGTATTTGGAGGGTTAAACTTCATTATTTGAAGATGTACATAGTTCTGTGTGTTTGCATTAATTAATCGATTATGGGGTATTTTAGGAGTGTGTGTTTTTGAAGGTTTTCATTAAAATAAAAAGTCTTGTAAGATGTGCCATAAGTTCAAATGGATAAAACAAGAAACTGTATAAAAGATCAACCTGCCAAACATTAGTGCATGCATGTAACATAAATGCTGAAAACAGACATTCTTAAAAAAATTGTTATACATGCCAGATGGGAACAATAAAATCTTATGATAGTGACAACACTTTCCATAATATCTTGGAACATGAATGGTCTCACAGGTATATACAAAAAAAGAGTAAGCAGAGTGCAAATAGCTGTGCTACAGGTGGTACACTGGGAAAGAACTGATCATGTGAATTTGATAAAGAAAGAATTTCATGATAGTAGTTCAGCAGAATATCTGGGACAAAGGAAAAGAGAAGTACTTGTATTGCTGGAGGGGCTCCAATAGTGATAGAGGAGGGAGAAAGAATAACCATAGTAGATTTATGGTGATAAGGGGCTACTGGCAAGGGAGGAGGATTATGCTGGCATATGTTTATATTTCCCCTAAAATTGCTGCATTGGAGATTAAGAAAATTCTGGGAGAAACACTCAGCTTTCAGCAGGGAATATTACTTATAGATGGAGGACTGGAATTTGATTTGCAACAGTGAGATGCATCGGGGGATCTAGAAGGGAAAATATATCAAAAGAGGGTAGATTTGTTAAGAAATTTATGAAAATATGTGGTATGGAGGATGTGAATTCAGTAGCAGGAACTTTGAAAGAATGTAATTATTATTCCCTAAGGTACAGCAGCTGGGCTAGGCTAGACAGAAATTATATTTCACGGGAACATGTGCATTTAATTGAAAGTTTTGATGTACATACAATAACTATTTCAGATCATGGGCAAATAATAATTAAGACAAAATGCAGAGTAATGAAGTAAAAATGAGATACTGTTGTTTCCCCACCTATCTGTTAAAAAAGAGGAATTTAGCGAATGATAATGGAAATTATTTGGGAGTTATTAGGGAAGACAGAAATTTCTTCAGAAGATATAGCTAGGGAGTGGAATGCAATGAAAGTGAAATTTAAAAATACAGTGGAAATGAAAGAAAATGAGGTATGGTTAAGAAGTAACAAGAATTATTTAGAGAGACTGGCAAAGGTTAAAATATTGCAGAATAAGGGGAATCTCAAAGAACAAAGAGGTGCAACTGCAGAGTGCTAAAGAGAAAACAAGGCACTACCTCAGTAATATGCATGAATTTAGACGTATTTCTGTTAAGTACTATTTTTGATAAAAACTCCAGAGCACAAAAGCCTTTAGCACAATGAGTCAGGCAGCAGCAAGTTGAAGTGATTGTTGCCAAGCTTAGGGAGCATATAACACAAGAAAATAATTTTCTTGGGTGGCAAAAGCCAGGGTACCTTTTTGGCTGGGCTTGTATAGGCCCTAGGGCCAATAGCCAAGTACCTACCTATGAACCTAGAGATCTGTAGAGAGGTATTAGAAATATGTCCGAAATTTCATGAATATTTGTATAAAGCAGAGAAATGTGGAAATAAGAAAAATCAGAAATGGAAATATTTATGGAATAATTAAATATGCCAAGTTTAGAGGTAGATGAGACTCAACAGGTAACAGTTATGATAGGAGGAGGAGGTGAAATAAAAACTGTGATGTATAATCAGTCTGTAAGTCTCCAGGAATAGATGGTAGTCCTGTGGAAGTTGGATGTTAGGAGGGAAGAACATGATAAAGATTTGGAAGGTCTTGTTTAACAGTATTTTAGAAGAAGGGGAAACGCCAGCATCCCGGAAGAAAGCTATGTTGGCTATAATACCTAAAAATTATAGGTCTTTATCAGGTCGAGCTTCATATATTACCCATTTCAGTTCTAAACCATGATTATAAAGTGTTTATGACTATAATGGCTAAAAGAATGGCAAAGTTGTTGCCGACGTTGATAGATGTGAATCAATCTGGTTTTGGGGGGGGGGCAAACATTTGACATTATTAGAACAACGATGATCCAGAAAGAAGGAGAACATAAGAAAATATCACTATAGTTGGTTAGTCTTGATGTAGCGAAAGCATTCGACAGAGTACTGTTGGATTTTAAGAATAGGGCAATGGAAGCGTTTCCATTCCCTGACACAATAATAAGGTTAATTAGAAGAATACCTAAGGGATCAGAAGCAAAAATTTAAAAGGGTGGGGGTTCTTGTCCGATATGTTGTGTCTGAACAGAGGAACCAGGTAGGGGGTGTCCTCTTTCCACTCTGGTGTTTGCGTTATATTTAGAATCATTATAAAAAAAATAAGGGACTCAGAAATTCAAAGATATAATAAGTGTGGTAATCAAGAAAAGTTGGCTTTATTTGCAAATTATATAATTTTGTACATGATAAAACCAGAAAAGGACATCTCAGTGTTGTAGAACATTCTGATGCAATTTAAAGTCTTTTCAAGATAACATTAATGAAGATAAAACAAAGGCTGTAGCTGTAAACTATGTATCCAGATATGAATTGGTTCAGCAGTACCCATATTTATGGGGACATGATAAATGAAGTACTTAGGAGTATGGGTTTAAAAGGATTCTGATATGGAGGCTTAGGAAATGTGGAAAAAGAATAAACAAATGATCATACAAAAACTGAGAAAATGGAAGCCCTTGTTTATGGATATGGATAGCAAGCTACAGGCAGTTTATTTATTTTACATTTGTTTACTGGGAAAGTCCGACTGGGTATGGATCCCATTTCCATTGGAGGCCCAGTGAGAAAAGCTCCACAAAGATTAGTACAGCAAATACAGTAAATAGAGTACACATGTAAATAAAGTACAGTACAGAGTCAAAAAGTTAATAAGATACAGTTTCAAGGTCAAGAAAGGAGCAAAAAGTAAACATACTATAAGGAGCACAGGGTGTTACAATAAACAATGCAGTTGAAAAGGACATTTTATTCCGTCATTAGATTACATTCATCAGTGGCTATTACAGTAAACACAAATTGAGTAAGAGTATAGAAAGGAGTTGTTGCATGCTTTCATAGAAGGTTAAAGTATGATATGATCTAATTAAGTGACACTACCCAGTGTCAGAACAATTACATAACCAAGAACTATGTAAATGGGACCGGAGGAGTTTTTTTAAATTATTTTAGTTTTCAGTGGTCCTACTATCTATGGGGATTAGCTGTGTTTTATTGGGGTTAAGTATTAGTTAAGAGTTGGCTAACCAGGTTTCAACAGCAGTAAAGGACTCGTGTCAATTCCTGGAGCTGAGGCAGTGATCAGAAGGAGCAGATTAGAGTGGAGTCATCGACGTACTGGACTAGAGTAGTGTGTCTGGTAGCTTTGTATAGTTGGTTGGTGAATATGTTGAAAGGAAGACGTCCAAGAATAGATCCTTGGGGGACTGCTAGGTTGACAGGTAGAAGGGGCGATGAGGAGTTTTACCATTTTACTGCTTGTTGGCGGTTGGTTAGATAGTCTTGAAACCACTCTAGTGTAGAGTGGCAGAGAGTAAGACTAGAGAGAGCAGAAAGGAATTTGGGATGGGAGACAGTATCAAAGGCCTTGGAGAGATTTAGTAATACAGTGGATACTAGGTTACCATTGTTTCAATGTTGGTTTACTGTGTTAGTAAAGCTAATAAGGGCTGTGGTAGTACTGTGATTGGGGCTGGATCCATGCTCTCTGTTGGTTAGCAGTTTATTAGTGAGGAGATAGTGCATTGTTTAGAAATGTATACATTTTTTGAGGATTTTAGATAAAGGGGATAGAGTGGCAATTGGACGGTAACTACAAAGAGTTACGTCCTTTGTGGAGTGGTATTGTATGCAAAATTTCTACAGAGAAGGAAAGTGTTGTGATAGAGTGAATAGTGAGCATAGAGACTGGATAAGAGATGGCTTTGGCTGCTATCTTTAGATATTCTGCAGATAATTTGTTGGCAGCCAGGGTTGTGGGTTTAAGCTTATTTAGGTACTTGTATATTGTGCTAGTTGGGACAGCCTGTAAGGAGAAGAGGTTTTGGTTTGTTGGTATGGAAGATAGGTTTGGATATGAAGTGAGAGAACTGTTACTGGTGAGGGCTAGGATGGATTTGGTTAAGTATTCGTTGAACTGGGTGGCAATATTAGTGGTGGTGGTGTCAATGTTTGGGGAGTGGAGTATTGGTCTTTCCTGGTTGTAAGATATTATTAATGGCAGCCCAGAATTTTGGGGGGTTAACTTGTTTTGTTTGGTTTGAATGCCTACATAGTGGTGCCTTTTGTCTTTCCTAATTTCATTTTTTGTCTTTTAATTTGACGTCATGAGTCCCACGCTTTATCTCTTTGTTTTAGCGATAAACTAATATATCTCTTCAGCCAGGGAGCATACTTGGATTTAGTTCTGATAGGACCAAGATAATTTAGAATGTTTAGGAAAGTGTTATTGAAGTAGTCCATAGCACTTTCCAGGGGAGAGATGAGAGTGGTCTTCAGTTGCATTGAGTAAGTGCAGATATGAAGTCATGGGTTTTGAAATTTTTTGTGTACTGGATTTGTTGGAAGGTGGAGGATTTTAATTGATTCACTTGGTGTCTAATTTTAAAGGTGGGAAGGTGAGTCGTTGAGGGTATCTGGGAGGGAGCCTGAGAGGTAGGATTGAGATGGTCTGTTAGTAAGAATCCAGTCTAGGATGGACTACTTTTTTGATGCTTTACCCATGTTGTGGTTTTGATAAGTTGAGTGAAACTGTGTAGGTTAATGTGGTTAGTGGTGTGGAGCTAGTTACAGGAGGACCAGTCAATATTAATTTCTCCTAGTATGGTTGTTTTTTGGTGAAAATTTTGGGATGCCCAGTCTAGAATGGATTTTGCTGTATTAATCTTATTGCCAGGGGAGGGGGGTATATAGGTACCAATTTTATGAATTTGTTTTTCTGAGCTTATTTTTAGGTTGGTGAACATAGACTAACATTTCAATGATCAGATTATTTTTGAAGAGGAGAGAAATGCTTCTGCCTCTCTTGGATATTCTCTCTTGTCTACGAGCATTGTAACCGGATGGAACAAAGTCATTATTATTGTTTAGTGTTTTGGGCGAGGTCTCTGTAAGAAAGAAGGACTATGTCAGGGGGAGCAGAGGGGACAGGCAGTGTGTAGCTCTGGGATTTTATTCAGTTTGCTCATTATGTTTATGTTGAGTATAAGGAAATCTGTTGATTTTCTGGGGAAGGTTAGAATGTTATTTATTTGATAGCAGGGAAGGTTATTGTTTAAGGGCCAGGGTTTGCGTGCACGTCTCCACTAAGTATGATTCGGGATGCCATTGGGATTATAGTTCTTAGGTATTTGATTATAGATGTGTTATATTTTGAGGAAATGTGGTAGTTTAGTTGGTGTGGAGTTACTTTGAATGTGGCAAGGTCAATATTTGAGATGATGTAGATAGACGGGGATATTACTGAAAAGGCTGATTTGTCTTGTGAATGGGTTGGGCAGGAGGGGATTTAGTCTGAAATGTTGAGTTGCTAGTGTAGTGGTAGGAGGTTAAGTGTGAGGTGATGGGGAGGCTTACTATTAATGTAAAAGTTAGGGGCCATATTTTGCTCTGACAAAGTGTTGCTGTATTGTGAATTTTTAGTAGGTATTTTTACAGGAGTGAGTAGGGATTTAGGTGTGGCTATACTTATGTAGGTTGTGGTTAGAGTTGGGGGATTAAGTAGGGGGTATTAGCCTGGAGAGATTGTACAGTTTGGGTATTGTGTGAGTGAGATGATGTGGAGTGAAGGTAGATGGTGATGTTTATTGGAGAGAGTGAGAAGATGAATGGCTATATAGAAATGAGGTTGATGTGAGAGTAAGCTTTAGAGGAGTGGCTAGTTGGGTATAAAGGTTAGGAGCCTGGGGTGGGTGTGACTGGGGGTAGGGTAAGGGAAGCAGAGTGACCCCAAGTGTAGCGAAGGGCGAACACAGTGGGAAAATCCAAATTCAAGGTATGTGCAAGTAAAAACAATCAGTTGCTCTGAACTATTGGCTGCTTAGTAGTAAATATGTTTGTCCATAAAGCTATAATACTTGATATTGCTGACTGCCTTGGTATGGGCAACTGGGAGTCTAAACAAATTTATATAGTAAGTGGGCTATGGTTAACTAGAACAATGGAAAAAAATGAAACAAAATATATTTAAGTTTATATAGTAAGGGTTATGGTTAAACATAATGTTGGAAAAAGTGAAACAAAATGTATTTAAGTTGGAAAGGGAGTCTATAGGCAAGATATAAAATTGAAAAGACATCTGGTGACCAGTCATAATTACTATAGGGACTAGAGGAAAAAAAACTATAATCCTATACCATGCGCAAGCTACTGTAATAATATTGTAGGAGGAAAAATTGAGTAAAAAAATCCCTGCTGCTGGCTCAGGCATTTGTATTTGGCAAGTTAAGGATTATCATAAAATACAGCTTTCAAATAACCTTTATGTGGTGAAACATACATATAATAGTGTGTGGTTTTTCAGGGAAGCATAAACTCCTGATATCTTTTAGGTTGCATAGAGATGGATTTGTATGTAGTAAAAGGAGCTGTAGCAGTGTTGTGAACACTGGGAATGCACAGCAATTTAGGGCTAAGGAAAAGAGCAAGAGGGAAAGACAATGGTAAGGAAAAACTTGAAGAAAAATAAACAGTAACTATGTAGAAGAGTAGTATCGGCACTAAATAAACACTAGTATTATTTGTAGATTATTATTTCAGTTGTAGGAAGCAGTGAAAAGGTTTTTAGTCCTTTCAGTTTTATACACAGGTCAGGCATATTTCTGTCAACCAGAGGAGAAATTGTGGACTGCAATTAATAAAGAGTTGAAGTATTTTATCTTGGAGGAGGAAAGGGCAAGAGTCAAGTGGGATAAGTTGATACTTCAGTAGAACAAGGTGGATTAGGATTACCTGATTTGAAGGTATATTTAAAGCGACACAGTTAAGGCACCTATGCATAGCGCAAGCAGAAGGCTGGAATTCAAAGTGAAAAGGGATGATGATGAAAAGGGGGGGCTTAAGAAATAAGGTGAGACTGGGATTTTGGATGCAGATCCTTGGGAGTATAACACTAGCTATACAGAATATTGCATTCATAAAGCAGCAGAAAGTATTTTAACTACTAAGCCAACATGGAACTGGAGAGAGGAGATTCTGCTAATAGGGCTGACTGTAATTAGAGGTACACAGAATATGCAAGAGGGGGCAGAAATGTACTGGAGAAAATGGGAAAAGAAATCAAGATATTGGAGCAAATAATTAGAGAAGGGAAGGTAATAGAAAGGGAAGAGGCCAAGAGTACATTTGGACTGCAAGCTAGACTGCCTTCCCAGTCCCTAGGCAAAGAAAAAGGGATAGGAGAATTCTAAGTGAAACATGAGCACTTGTAGAGTGTTTAGTTGAATCTAGAACAGAAACTGCTATTTAAAAAAGGGATAATTAGTAGGGTATATAAAATATTGCATGATAACTGCAGCAATCAATCAGAGGAGGTTAGAAAATATTGGGAAGAGAGATTGGATAACCAGTTGACAAAGAAACAATGGGAGGCTATATGTGTGGCTCCCAAATATGCAACAAAGTCTAGATGATTTAGGAATTTTGCTTGGAAGTGTTGCATGGACATTTTTATACCCCAAGCAGAATCCTAATAATTCTTCCTGAGGTAGATTGGAAATGGTGAAGGTGACATGGAGAAGAGGTAATTGGAAGCTTATTTTTGGGAGTGAAATTAATTGGCAGGCTTGAAAAAATTTCCTACAGACTACTCTGTCAGAAATACTGGGTGAACATATTGGTTTATTGAAGGAAGTGATTTTTTTCAGCTGGAATATGCGGTTTGAACTGCCTAGAAGTAGTAAGACCTTGCTAAGTTTAATTCTAGTTGTTCCCCAAAAAAGCAATTACTATAAAATTGAAATCAAAGTGTAAACCATCTGTATTTGAAATAGTAAATATAGTGACACAGATAAAAAACTAAAAACTGGAAGTGGGATCTTTAGCAAAGGATAGGAGCAAATTACATAGCAAAATGGGAATTGTGGGAACAATACATGTAGAATAATGTTTAGGAGGAGGAATGAGGTTTAAGGGAAGGCAGGAAATGAGTGAGCTATGTTATGCTGGATTGACAGTGACTGTACAGAAGTTTATATATGACATGTAATGTAATGTCTGTAATTGAGAATATGTGAATATGATTTGTTTTAATTTATGTAAGTGTGTGATTTCTTATGTCATAAGTGATAATTCAATAAAAATAATTAAACACATTCCTGCCTTGATAGATAACCTTGTTTTAACTGTTGTATGGGTGCTTCCCTTTAATTATGAAGACGTATCATTCGACTGAGAGTTGAGAATTTATCCTCCCAGAACACCACGTGTACTGATAAAAATATTGTTTTTCAGGAAGACAAGCCCCACACACACACACACACACACACTCCCATGTAAGAGGCTTCACCCCTCCCCATATCCCCTTTAATTATATATGTTAATTCCTGTGGTTGCACATCAGTGCAAAAGGGAGAAAAGCCCCTAAAGAGTGCATGGTGGTCTCACACAAACAGCAAACACATGCTTCATTAATTATATTAGCAATCAGCTTTGGGAGAATTTGAGGAGGAATTACTTTGAGGAAATCTAATGAAAAGCTTCGAATTCAGTCAAATTTCCATTGATGCTTAGTAGGGAATCTTGTATTGACATGCCCCTCATACAGTGGAAGTTTGACAGTGTGTACGACTTCTCAGAGCATTCAAATAAAAGTGGATGGAGTGAGCTTTACTTTAGCCCATCTGTACAGATTTTCTTAGATATGCTGCATTAAGATGTACATTTCTTTCTGTAAAACATGTTTGGAACACGAGCTTATCGTATGCTGTCTATCATCCTCATAACAAACCATCCAGAAAGGAAGATAAACATGTATTGCAGTTTGCAGATCTTGCTGAAGTACTAAGGTCCTTTTTGACAACAGTAATTCTGTTATAGCTAGAGTCTTTACTGGATATATGCTGGAACACTTTTAAAACAAGTAATAAAACTAAATAGGTTTGAATGTAGTCATATTGTCAGCAAGCCAATCAGAGAAGGCAAAACCTTAACTATAATCTGGCTGGATTACAAAGAAACAGTAAAAATTCTGAATACAGGACTGGGATTAGGCTCGTCTGTTCACTTAAATCTAGTTTGTTACATAACGACATAAATTAAATAGCCTTCAACATATAGAACCATCGTACAATGTCATTGTGAGCAGTATGGCTAATTGTGACTTGATTTTAGACTTGGCAAGTTAACAGTATTGACAATGTTTATAACAAGATCTATGTTTTTGTTGACATCCTTATTGAGAAGGAGGTACCTCTGTGTAAAGGGCTTCAGGGGAACAAAATTGGATCTACCATATGGAAGAAGAGTCTTGCAAAAAAACAGCCCCCCCCCCCCCCACACACACACACACACACTTATGCAGAAATTTCCTTCAATAGGTATACAAATGCTTGAAGATGCAGTATAAGGAGAACTAGAATCAAAAATTTGAGTTGAACAATAAGGCAGGGATATAAACGTTTTCTTTAGCATCTTAGGTCTACTGTCAGAGGTAATACAGCAACAATCAACCTAAAAGCAGACAATGATGTTATTATGGGTAAAAACAAGTCTGCAGAAATGTATGCCAGCAAATTGTGTGTGGGGGCCTAAGTAGTATATGGGTAAGAACTAGACTTTATTGTTGTCCTATAATATCCACCAAGGAGGTGGTGAAAGTGTTACAGGTTTTCAGGGTGAGTGCATCATCTGGCTCTAATGAGGCTAAATAGTCCACACCCTGAAATGACAGACACTATAGTGGTACTAAGCCTGACATATTTATTTCAGAGGAGTCTTGACACCACTTACATACCTGAAGCCTGTAAGGAAACAATATTGTTACAGGTTTCAAAATTGTGTATTGCTTCAACTGCTAATAACTAACTACCGGCCTATAAGCTTAAGGGGCATTGTTGTAAAAAATGTTATGAGAAAGTGGTTCTAGCCAAATTATTGGAAGATTAGGGATAGACAGTGATGGACACTATTTCTCTGTGAGGAGGCCATGTCAGACTAACTTGCAACATTTTTACACCAACTTGATAAATGCCCTGGATGTGTGATTTTCATGGATATTTATTTATTTATTTATTTATTATTTATTTACATTTGTTGACCGGGCTAGCCTAACTGGATACATGCCCATTTTCAGTAGAGGCCCGGGGAGAAAAGCTCCAAGCATAGACAGAAAAACTTTATTATATAATATTAATATAAAAAAGCTATTATCAAGTACAGATAATAACAGTATTGGAATATTTGTGAAAGAAAAAAAACAAAAATATTCCCATCTGAAAGAGTAATACATTTTAAAAAAGTTATAACAAGTTTTTTTTTTTTTTTTTGTTATTGGTAGTACAGGTAGGAAACATACTACAGCAAAAAGGACATTGAAAAATTTGAGCAATACAGTACACTGGAGAAGTGAAGTAAAAGGGAGAGCAGGAATGAGTAAAGTGGAAAATCAGTCAGGGTTCGTGCAGGGGCAAAGCCAGTGAGTTTTAAAATGTTCTTTGAGATGTTTTTTAAAAATATGTGTGGAAGAGAGAGTAGAAAGTTCACTTGGAAGCTGGTTCCAGGCTTTACCCACTGTGTTAGTGAAAAGTAAGTCTCCAGCTTTGTTTTTAGATTTAATAGTGGAAACTAGAAGCTTATTGGCTGAGTGAAGAGTTGTAAGGTTTTTGTAAGGGGTAGTCAGATTAGTGAGGATTGGGGTATTATTAGGGTGGAAAAGTATCTTTTGGGTTATAGTAAGTTGATGACAGAGTAGTTGGTGCTGCAGTTCTAACCATCCCAATTGTTTGAGGTTGAGACAGTGGTGGGTTCTAAAAGGGTTGCCAGTAGCAAATCTGGCTATGCTATTATAGCTAGTGGCAAGTTTGTTAAGATTGTTTTTAGAAAGGTTAGTATAAATGGCAGAAGCATAAAACAGGGTAGAGATCAGATGAGTCTGGGCTATAGTGGTTCTGGCTGTTGGTGTAAGGAAGGGTTTGATTCTATACAGGGAACCTAGTTTTTTGTTGACAGACTTTATGGTAGTGTTGATGTGATCGTCATAGCTAAGGTTGTTGTCTATGGTTATGCCCAGGAGACGGGTTGTGGTATCGGGGGATATGGTGGCTCCACTGTTAGAGGTTATAAGTGAAGAGAAATTGTGGTGATTTTAAAGTAAGAGTAAAGAGTAATAATTTTGTTTTTTTGGGGGTTCAGGAGGAGGCAGTGTTGCATGAACCAATTTTCAACAGTATGAAATACAGATTGGGTGAGGGTCTAGAGTGTGGTTGGGGACCTAGCTGAGCAGATTAAAGTAGAATCATCAGCATATTGTATGCGGGTGGCTTGAGGAATTTTAGTATTTAGGTCATTAATAAACATTGAAAAGAGAAGAGGGCCTAGGATAGAGCCTTGAGGTACTCCAAGGTTTACAGGGAGGGGAGTTGAAAGCTTATTGTCCCAAAGGACTGCTTGATGTCGGTTGTATAAATAGGATTTAAACCAGAGTAATGCCTGTGCGTCCAGTGAATGGGCTTTTAATACCTCCATAAGCAGATTATGGTTGACCATATCGAAGCCTTTTGAAAGGTCAATAAACAAAGCGGAGGAAAGAGAGTTATTGTTACGATTTTTGTTTATACAGTCAGAAAAGGATAGCAGGGCAGTTGAAGTACTATGGAATGGCCTGAAACAATGTTGGCAGTTGGCAAGTAAATTGTTGTGGAGAAGATGGTCAAGTAGTTGTTGGATGCATTTTTCCATTATTTTAGCTATAGAAGAGAGTAGGACGATTGGTCTAAAGTTGGAAATATCAGTTGATGTCCCACCTTTGTGTGGAGGAATGATGTGAGAGACCTTCCATATAAGAGGGATTTTACTTTCTGAAATGGTTCTATTAATAAGGATAGAAATAGGGTAGGCAATGACTTTAGCTGCAATTTGCAGGTATTCTGCTGGTATACAGTCAGCAGAAGGGGTGCATGGCTTGAGTTTTTGAAAGAGGTTATGAACGAGGGATATAGGTACTGGTTATATGTGAAAAGAAGGAACTGAATTTGTTGTGGTATTAGGTGGGAGGGAGCTAGTAGGTGGTAGAGTATTAGCTAGAGTTTGTATGGCTTCTGTAAAGTAGTTGTTAAAGGAATCAGCTATCAGTTTAGGGTTATCATAGGTGATTCCTGATGGGGTGGAAGACTTGGTGTGCCCTGGGTGAAGTAATTTGTTCATAGCTGGCCAGAAATGTTGTGGTTTTTGTTTGTGGGTTTGTTGGAGGTGAAGGTAAAATTTTTTTTGAATAGCAGAATTTCTTTTTTGGTGGCATTTCTTAATTGTAAGTAAAGGTGGTCAGAAGGGCTTTTAGAGGCTCTCCACTTAGCCCAGATTTTATTTCTTAGGTGGATTTTTTGCCTAGTTTGTCTTGTGAGCCATGGGGCAGTTTTGGTCTTTATTCGGGATGAGCGATAGGGGGCATGGAAGTCTAGGATTTGAAGGAATCTAGTATTAAAGTAGGTGACTGCTTCATCAAGTTGAAGATGGAGCAGTGGTGGCCAGTCACATGCCTTCAGTTCTTTTTGGAAGTTCTCAGGGTGAAAGTTTTTTTTTTTTGAACGGGAGGTTTTGAAAATAGTAGGATTGGGCCTATGAAGTTTTTGGTAATTATATAGGTAAGAGCATGGTCACTGATGTCATCTGGAAGGGTTCCTGGTTTAGAAGTAGTAGGGTGACTGTTTATGACAATCCAGTCTAGTATGGTTTCCTTACCACTTTGTTTGTGGGTTCTAGTAGGAGTGGTTATCATTTGTGAGAAACCATAAAGATTTATGTGATTAATGGGATTGGGGGACCTACAGGTAGCCCAGTCTATATTAAAGTCACCTAACACAATGGTTTCCTGGGGTAGGTGGATAGATAGGCCACTAAGTATATTTCTAGAGTATTGATATTGTTACCAGGGGGAAGATAGGAACAGGTTATATAGATGGATTTATAGTTATTGATTTGCAGTTTGGCTAAAAGAGTTTCTGCAATGGAGTTTGTGGGAAGTGGCACATTGAAGGGTGATACTTGGAGTTCTGATTTATAAAACATGGCTACTCCCCCACCTTTTTTGGTAATGCAGTCTTTTCTCAAAATGTTGTATCCTGGGGGGGTAATCTCATGATCTTTGGTTGAAGGTTTAAGTCAAGTTTCAGTAATAGAGGATATCAAATTTGTGTACATCTAGGAGTACATGAAGATGGGATATTTTATTGTTAATGCTACGGATGTTAAGGTGAGCTATTAGAAGGGAGTTAGATGGACTTGTTGGGTTAGAGGTGGTGTGGGGTTTTTGGTTAAGTGGGTCACTGGGAAGTCTTGTATCGGGACTAGGGTTTGGATGGATATCACCATCTAAGAGGGGATGTTGTTGAGGTTTTTGTATTAGTTTTATGATTTTAAAGTAGCTGTAAGGGGGTTTCTTGTCATGGAAGTAAGTGATATGGGTAGATCTGTGGTAGTTTGGAAGGGTATAGCTAGAAGTAGAGGTTATGTTAATGTGGTTGTGTGAATTTATATGTGAGAATGGTTGGGTTTGTTGGTAGTGGTGGTGCTGTTTTAGCAGAGAATAATGTTCAAAGAAGGTTAGTGTGAATGCTAGAGTTAGGGAAGCTAGAATAGTAGGTAAGAGTAGGAGGTATGTGTAAATGTTTAGGGGCCATTGGGTTGAATAGGTAAGGGTGGTGTGAGGTGAAGGAAGGTATCTTGTATTGTGTAGTAGTAAATGTGTCTAGTAACAGGTAAAAATAGAGGTAACAGAAGGAGGGAAAGAGTTGTAAGAGGTAGTGGAAGAAATTTTAATATGAGTTGTTATAGGGTTACAAATATAAAAGGAAGTTAAGTTTAGTTGGTAAACCTAGAAAAATAGAGGTGACAGAAGGAGGGTGAGAGAGTTGTAGGAGGTAGAGTGGACTGAGGGAAAACAGTTTAGTATGAGTTGTTATAAAGGTTACAGATGTGAAAGGAAGTTAAGTTTAGTTGGTAAACGCAGGAGGTAATAGTAAGGATAGGTAAGGGGGAGGGTGTAAAGGTTATTAAGTACTGTTCAGGAATTATTGTAATAGGAAGTGTCGGTGTTAATTTGAAGTAGGTTGTGATAGGTAGTTGAGGGGTAGGGGGTGTGGCTATGCAGGTATAAAGCTAACAGCACTGGGGGGTGGGTGGGAATTGGGGGTAGGGGAGTGGAGTGAGCCCGCAGGGTGAATGGAGTGGGTTAGAGCAGGTAGAGGAAGAGTTTGCAGAGACAATCCGAGAGTAACAGGTTCCAGGTGCAGAGAAGGTAGCCAGAGGTAAGTAGAGTTTGGTACAGCAGGTTGGAGGTAAAAAAGGATAGCAGAGTGGGAGGAAAAATAGGAGAGGTATAATGGAGCTAGAGGGTGTGATGAGAAAGGGATAAGAGCAGCAGAACAATGCAGAAAGATTCTCAGCTAGGCAAGGGGAAAAATCTGGGGAGAAGATCCAGAGAAGAAAAAACTAGGGAAAGTGGGGGAATAATTATAGCCTAAAGCTAGCTTGGAGTGCCACCTAGTGGGCAGAGAGTAGAATACAACAAGGTAACTGTGATAGAAGTAGCAGGTAGGGGTGAAACAGATAATGGGTCCAGGGGTATGGAAATATGGCAGTAGAAACACAGATAGAGAGGAGTATGGCTGCTGGAATCCTGACTCATAGGCTTAAATACTATCTATACCTGGTACAGGATAACTTACACAGAAGCAGGTTACAACCTATACTAGGTAAAGTGTAAATTAAACAGATACACTTGGGTGTAGCATACTTTCTTAATCCATTAGAACAGGGAAGAAAATCAAATCACTGGGCAGCAGAAATCTTTGGCCAGGCGTTGGGATGGCTGGAATTGGATGAAAGGGGTCTTTACAGACTAGGCAGGTCCTTTAGAGCAGGATAGGAGATACAGAGCTAGGAGGAATTAGAATGATAAAAACATTAGAGTAAGTTAGGGGTTAAGGCAACATGACTGATAGTAGAACAATTAAAACAATCCTTAAAAGAACCAGTTCAAGCAGTAAATTAACACTATATAAGGAATATTATAATGATAGTTTACAGTTACAGCTTCTTGGTCGACAGCTAAAGCATGCAATAAGTAAACAGTACTCAGTAGGCATGTAAATGGTTGGAATTACATTCAGCAAGTTAAATGGTAGACACTTGGAAATAGGTTATGTCTCCCACTGGGGTTACCCAAAAGAGGACTACATAGATAGGGCACTTAGACAAAGGATTTATGTGCTGAGCACTAGGAAAGGTAAGCAGGTCCAGTTTAAAGGGACAGTAGTCAACAGGGGTGCTAGGCAAACAGAGTAAGCAGGCATTAGCAGTAAAGTGTAAAACAATTAATTCAATATGTAGAGCGATTGGCCCAGTCTGTGTTCAACATTGAAAGGGTTCTGTTAATCAGAAAAAGCCCTTACAAGTAGCCAACACTAGCTGCAGTAAAGCAAAAAAGGAAAGAAAAATTATATGGGCACGCAGTAGGAGCGTATACAACAGAGCAGGATATAAATTTCTTGAACTTACCAAAGGCATTTGATTCAGTCTCTTGTGATGTTATTGGTCAAATGAACAATAATGATTGTAATAAGGTAGGTTAGCAACTGGCTGTACAGTAGAAAGTGCAGAGTAATTATCATTGATGTTTTTTTAAATACATGGATTATTAATGGGCGTCCCAAGAACATTTTTGTACCTACCTTCATGGGTATAGAAAGGTGTGTGGATAGGTAAATTATGATTCTAAGTTGGTAGCATTATGATAAATGTTGTGGATCAAGAAAGAATGCACCATTACCAGATGCACTTGTTGAGTGGCCAGTAAACAGCTCTGCTTTTTGTAACACCAACAAATGTAGCATCCTGCCCTGTGGTCATAGAAACCTAAACTATCCCTATTATATGGATCATCATATTCTGCTGTCTGTAGATTCATTGAGAGTGTTTGAAACCTACTGTTTTGACATCAATGTTGCCTCAGTAATCAGATGTTACTTTTTTTTTTTTTGAAGGAGATGTTCAGGTACAGACAGTTGTAAGTAGAAGGAAAGAAGTGCTTATTTTGTTATACAAATCTTATCAGCCTTGTTCCAGAATATTGTGATATAGCTTGTATATGTAATAAAATCCAAAATAAAAAGCTTAGAGAGAATGAGGATGTTTATCTGATAGGATCATGGGATGATGTCACTAAACTATAAAAGCAAACATTCGGTTTGTGGGGCTATATTCTATCGGTTGTAGATTTTCAAGAGGATATTCTATTTAAAGCTGCAGACTTCAGAATTTTAAAACCTACTATTTTTATATGTCTGGTCACATGATTTTAACACACTAAAACAACAATAAATATAAGTGCTAAATAAATACATAATACTTACTGTATATTATATTCATATGTTGACATCACAAATAAAATTCAGCTTTAAGTTTTAAATAAATAGTAAGGCATACTACTTCATTTAGTCTAGGGGGGCTAGTAACATTCACCCTACGTTGCCACATTAACTCTTTGTACTCTAGAAATAAATCAGTAGGTCCCCCTCTTTTATCCAACTCCACATGTTCAAGTATAGCTTTAAAACTGTGGTTGGAGAAATTATTTAAATGCTTGGCAAGTACATTATTTGTATTACCTTTACTAATGTCATACATGTGCTGGTATGTACGTGTCTTGAAAGTATTTTTTGTCTTCCCTGTGTAATATCTGTAACAAACCTGGCACACAGCGACATATACTACATTTCTAGTTCCACAATTACCTTTATGGTAGTATCTTATCACACCATATTTTTTTAATTTCAGCACTGTCCCCCTCCAAAATAAACTTACATTGTGAACAGTGTCCACATTTGTTCATCCTACCGTTCACACCTTCTTTTGTCTGTTCTAATATGTTCTTAAAACGTGTCCTTTTTATATACCACTAATGGTTCATCACCTGTTTTACTTCCCACTTGTTCATCATTTTTATGGATGAACCAGTTTTTTACTAAGATATCTCTAGTCAAAGAAAATTGTGGATTATAGGTCATTATCAATGCATTTTTGTACATAGTGTTGTTACTCGTACTACCAGCATTGTTACTACTGGACCTTGACACATATACCCCTTCATCAATGTTTAAACCTAACAGTGGACAAAGGGACCTGTTATTCTTTTCTTAGTTACTTCTTCTAATATCGGCCTCACAAATTCTTCAGGGTACCCTATTCTCAACAACATAGCCAATAAAACCTCCCTTTCTTTATAAAACATGTCAATCTCACTAACCATTCTGGCCATCCTTACACTTTGTCCCTTGACAAGTGATCTTTTTTGGTGCAAGGGATGTCCACTTTCAAAGTGTAAAAGGGTGTTCAAGTATGTTGGTTTCCTGTAAATGGTCGAAACAAAGTTTTTGTTTACTCTGTCTTTGCTAATCTGAATATCCAAATAGTTAATATTGCCTGAATTGGTATCCATTGTGAATCATAAAAAAGAAGTATTTGAATTAAGAAAAAATAAAAATTCACTTAGCTGGTCTGAATTCCCATCCCAAAAAATCCTGATGTCATCCAGGTATCTTCCATAAAATTTACAGTACTTCAAACCTTCTGAAGGAAAGACCATAGACAACTCCCATTGTGTAAGGACAATATTAGCAAACATTGATGTCTGTCTAAATAGTTGTCCTTCAGATATTATATAATTATTTTCTAGTACTATTTCCATCAAGGTTCTAAAAGTTAGAATTCTAGAATGCACATATTGGGTGTGCCTACAAGTAAAATCATAAAATAATTCTATACCCTCTTGATGGGGTATAACATTAAATAGGTTTTTCACATCAACTGTTACTAGAATCATTTTGTCACTGTAAAATTCTTCTGATTTTTCTTAAACAGTCCAAAGAATCTTGGATAATATGTGGAAATGTCTTTAAACAATTTTTTAATTGAAAGTCAAGAAACGTAGCAATAGTCAACGTTTTTAATGCCTTAGCATCGACTGTAGGCCTAAGAGGCGGGTTGGTGGTGTCTTTATGAATTTTTGGGATCCGAAATATCATTGGGATCCTAGGACTATTTTGTAACAGGAAATCATAATCTGCTTTCATTATCTGGTTGTTTAATAACAAATCATATAAAATAACATCTATATTCCTGTATGCTATGTTCAGTTTGTTAAGGGATACTTGTTCATATCCATCCCCAAACAAATGACCAAATATGCTATCCACATATCTTTTTTGGTCCATCAACAACAGCCCACCCCCTTTATCTAGTTTCATGACTCTAGTTAATTTGTTGTTGGAAATACTGGACAACAAATTAATTTCATCCTCTGTTAAGTTATATCTCTCCTTGGGGTAAATGTTGTTTTTACATAGAGTCCTAGTATCATTCATGCACATGGTTTCAAAACGTTGTAATGTGGGGTGTGGGGGGGTTGAATACACTAGCCTTTTTGCACATTGTATTATGTCTCAAGTTAGAATCAGTATTAATGGTCACACTTAAATTGAGCTTTCTTGTATATAGCATAACATCCAATAAAGTTTTGTCCATACTTGTATTCCTATTGGGCGCAAAATTCAGCCCCTTCTGGAATAAATTCACCCATTCTTTTGTGACCTGATGACTACTTAAATTATACATTTTAAAGTCATTATGGTCATTATATATTATTGTGCTATCATTGATTTCATCTGTTACCAGAAATGCTTGTAGTACATAGTCATTTAACAATTCATAGCTCCCCCCCTCGATTGTGGCCATTACAGTAACTCCTGGTTTGTGGCCTGTAGTTGTAATTCTGTTGCTGAATTCTCTGAACGTCTGGGGGGAGGTCCATAAAGGGATATTTTCCTGATTGACATTGTCCTCATAACATTCAACAGTTGTATCCCTTTCTTCCCTTTCAAACACATTTATTTCGTCATCAACAACCCCTTGTTGAACATTATTTATAGTGTTTCTGCTTGTAGGTAAATGATATGCCTGCCCTGTCTCATACTCTTTTCTATCCCTTTCTAATTTCTTATATTTTTTTCTCTTTAATATTGGCAATAGTTTTGTCAACATTCACAAACATAGCTTTTATATTTATTAAATTTCATAGGAAAACACAAATCCTGTTTAATCTGTTCATCTAGTCTGTTGACAGGGTCTTTCAGTAAATTCAATTTTTTATCATTGTCTTTTACTAAAAGTTCCTTCAGTTCACAGCCCTGGCGATTAAACAGAGCTAGCAAGTCTCTATGCAGGTCAGAGCCACTTATTAGGCCATTTGGAAACTTCCAACACCTAAGGCCTTTTGGGATTTGTTACCGTTTTAAACATTCTCTCAAATAGGTTCTCCACCTGCAATTTTCTTAATTTTAAAACATATTTTTAAAGAGCTTTAAGCTGTTAATCAACAGTACCTTGTATGTTTCACTGTTGGGAAATAGCGAAAGCAGCATGTTCTTCTTTATTAATCCAATCCAAGAGGCTAAATGAGTGGAGCATCTCCGTTGAGTCTGCTGAGCTTGCCCATTACTTAATCCTGCTTGTTCTCCATTCGCTGATAGCGGACTACCAAAAAAAAGGACTCTTTTGGCCTGGGGGAATGCTGTTAAGCGGGTCCTGTGAATGCGACATACCTTCCTCACTTTGCTGCCCAAATGTAGTGGGAGACAGGTTTAATTTCTGCCCAAAACCAACAAGTTGCTGTGTCAACACTCCGGTGAGTGTTGTTAAGGTCCCAATACCTTTCGCCAGTTCATCAGAGGAACCACTGGCTCCTGCAACAGCCTGCGTGCTATTCTCCATAAACCAATACAAAAACTCTTGAAACGCAAACCAAATAAGTACAAGAAACGTATGAAGATGTAGTAAAAGCCGAGAAACTTTTTATTTAGTGTTTTCATCAACAGTAAGTTATGACTTCAGAATAAATAAATTTTCCACCAAAACACATTAAATAGTCTTCAGAAAATGCATTTGCATACTTAATACCACTCAGTTAAGCATTAAGACCTTCTATTTAAAGCTGCAGACTCCAAAATTTAAAAACGTACTATTTCTATATGTCTGGTCACATGATTTTAACACACTAACACAACAATAAATATAAATCCTAAATAAATACATAATAAACAAAGTACAAGCACAGTAATTAGGGCTGCAAGATGTATATGTAATAGTCAGACACAAAGAATATTCAAGCAACTTTAATCCAACACAGCAGCAACAGTCACAACTTCTTCAGAATGACTACACAGCCATTTCAGAGCTCACCAGCCCCGACCACAATACCAGTACATCAGCAATCCAATTATTGCAAGGCTAAACGCCGGGGTTGGGGGCTGGTGGAGAACAGGTGACGGCTGCCTAGTGGCTGGCTGTTTGTTGAAAAAAAAGAATGGTGTATTTTCAATATGTGTATGTGTTGCTATTTGGAATATTCTTTGTGTCTGACTACAATTATATATACATCTTGCAGCCTAATTGTTTATCAGTTCATTTTTGCACCATCCATTCACCTTTTATTAGTTTAAATACATAATAACACTTATAAATAATAAAATATAATATACTGTATATTATATTCATATGTTGACATCACAAATAAAATTCAGCTTTAAGTTTTAAATAACTAGTAAGGGATACTACATTTAGTCTAGGGAGACTAGTGGCATTCACCCTAAATTGCCACATTAACTCTTTGTAATCTAGAAATAAATTAGCAGGTCCCCCTCTTTCATCCAACTCCACATGTTCAAGTATAGTAAATTTAAAATTGTGGTTGGAGAAATTATTTAAATGCTTGGCAACTGCATGATTTGTATTACCTTTGTCATACATGTGCTGATATATACATGTCCTAAAAGTATTTTTTGTCTTCCCTATGTAATAAGTGTAACAAACCCTAGCACACAGTGACCTATACCACATTTCTGGTTCCACAATTACTTTTATGGTAGTATCTTATCACACCATATTTTTTAATTTCAACACTGTCCCCCTCCAAAATAAACTTACATTGTGAACAGTGTCCACATTTGTTCATCCTACCACTCTTGAGAGACCATTGCCTTTTTAGATGTCACATTAAATAAAAATGTAACTGGTAAGATAAACACCACCTTGCATAGGAAACAGTGCTGGAGAAATCGTTATTTGAATGCACGTAGTATGCATCCTAGGCATACTTTTCATAATGTTATGCAAGGGCAAGGATACAGAGTTTCTCGGCTGTGCACAGATAATGAGTTTCACAAAGAAATTGATGTGTTAAATGTACATCTTAAGGAAAAGGAGTATTCAAAGGAAAATCCAGAAAAAACTAATAACAGTATAATATTTAACAGGGAAGCCAGGGCGCTAGACCATGGTTGTCTGATAATAAAGAGCAGCAGGGAGAGAAGTTGAAGCCCTCTAATAAGTATGACAAAAAACCCAAAGTAATGCTACGTTATAGTAATAATGTGCATGGGATATGTGATATTATTAAGCAAAACTGGAAGATACTAAGAAGTGACAATCACTTGAAGGATATTTTAGATGAGTAACCTAGATTTACCTTCAAGCAAAATAGTAATATAAAAGACATGTATGCATAGAACCTGGATTAAAAAAATAATAAAAAGGCTAACAGTGTTTCCTCTGCACACATGAGAAAAGGGACTTTTCCCTGTTGGCATTGTAAAGCATGTTCAAATGTGAATTGGTTTAAATTATTTTATACATCTTGTTACAAACAAAAAATACACATTTGAGTTTTATGCAGATTGCCGTACAGAGAATGTGGTTTACTTGGCATGCTGCAAGTCATGTCTGAGTTTTTATGTCGGAAAAACTAATTGTAAGTTAAAAACAAGAATATTGCATTATTTGTCATCTGTTAGACAGAAGGATAAACGTAATGCATTGTACCAGGTGGTTTGCAGCTTTCCGGATCATACCTTTGTTTTTATGGTTCTGCATGTTGCACAGATGAAAAAAAAGGGGGGGAGGGCATTGTCAATGATACAGAGTATGCAGAGTTAAGATGGATCATACAGTTGGCTGCTGATAACCCACCTGGGTTAAATACTTCTGTACCTTTAAAACCAGCCTTAAAGAAAAGGTGGGTCAAGTATAGAAAGTAATTGGTTGCTTTTATAAATGTTTTAATATTTAAAGACCGTCATGATTATGTGAAGTTTGTCTGATAAAGTGTTTTTTAACCTGAAAGCGCTTATGTTTTATAATAAAAGATTATGGCCAGTTTGGACTCTTGTTTCGTTTGTTTTTGGATTTGTTTTTATAAGAGGTTCGAGAGGAATCCTTAAGGGAAGCTAAGAGGATTGTGTTTTGCTACATTATGGTTTGTTGTTGCATCTTCTTTCCACATGGCCGAATTACAGAATGATGAGGTTGAACTGGATTATCAGCCACACATACATTCACTGGGCTTAGTAAGTGAGAAATTTAAAAGTAATGTTTCTTCCTGTTTAAATCCTTTACTTGGGATGGACTTGAAGAACTACACACAGGAAATGGCCTATCTGCAGGTGAGCCATTAAATGAGACTTTCTTTGAGCTTTTGACTTGTTTAGATAATACTACAAGAAAATTGAAATGCCTGCAATGGCAGAGGTTTCATATGGAAGCATGCTTGAAATATAAAATAGTGCCTAAGGGGATGATAGTACTATGTATGACAGCACAAGGAGATGCATGTCCTGACTTACTAGCGTGCTGGCAGCAGATTAACATAGATACCAACTTTCGTTATATGAATTTTCTTATAGAATACTTTTCACCTGTTGAAGAGGAACTTCGTAGTGAGGTAAAAGGTTTAGAGTAACCTACAAATGCATTATAACACAGACCAACATCTGTGTAAAATCACCCATGTATTGAATAATATAGCCTTGTTTGAAAATAAATTGCAGCAAACAAAGATGAAAAAGCTGCAAAGGGACTATCAGGACTTCATGACAGGTTGTATTTTTACATGGCTTCATGAGCAGGCTAGAACTGAATCTAATCCAGCAGTAGCAAGTAATTTATATACCAACAGTGTATCTACTGAGCCCAGTGATATTTTTCAAAATGTTAATGTTCAACAAAATGTGAACAGTGCTTCTAAGGCTACAACCACGATAGCAGAAGGTTCTATGGTTGCCATGGATCCCCATAGCAACACCTCCACTATGGCTCGGGTTGATGACATCACACAGGGAACCAAACAGCCCAGTATCAGCATGGGAGCAAGACCGAAAATCTCGCTTCCATCTTCTTCATATTTTTTTTGCAGCAAGGAGCAGTTCTATGACTTTTCCAACTTTCCCAGTACCAATAAGGAAGAAAACAGAAAACGGGCGAGGTCGCTCTGTACAAAGGGACATGAAACGGTGGAGAGTCATGAACTGACTGATTTTAATGACTGTAATGTATTTAATATGTCTAGTGTTCAACTGACCAAAGAACAAATTAATGTTTTAGGTAAAGGATTATCGTTTGTACCCAGTAGGGTGTCAGTGTTAATTGAAGTTATACTGGATTTGCACATGTTTGGGCGGAGTGTTAATTCTGAATAGCATGTTTAGGGGAAACAACCATTATACTAATGTTATGAAACATCCGAGTACTTTTGTACCAGTTATGCACCCCACAGTTCATACTTTTTTAAAAACTTGTGAAGATGAAATAAGACTTTATCTTGACAGTGCAGCATGCAGGTTTAATAATTTAACTTGTTTGGAAAGGCAAGCACTGCTAGATTTAATGAATGATGATAGACTGGTTATCAAACCAGTTAATAAGAGTGGGGCCATTGCAGTTATGGATACTACAGCATACATACAATCCCTGGATACCCTAACCAGTGATATCAGTACTTATAGAAATATCTCACCTCTGATGGTTAAGCAATATATAAGTAATGTTTGTAAGAAGCTAAGGGCTTTAAGAATAAATGGAGTGTCAGATGATGACTTGTATGCATTTTTTAAGTATTGAACATCCAGTAATCCCTATTTTTAAATCATTACCAAAAAAGCATAAAAATAGCCTACCCCCACCAATGAGACCAATAGTTTCAGGGAGGAGATGGGTTACTGAACATTTATCTATGTGGGTAGAAACAAAATTGAAAAATCTGCTTGCTTCTTTTCCTAGGATTTTGAGAGAGACTGCACAGTTTTTATCAAAATTGTATGATGCTTGCCAAACTTTACATTTGAAGAATGTGTTGATGGTAACAAGTGTTCACGGTCATCACAAATGAATTTTGGTAAAAGGCAGTGAAAGAGGTACTGCATATAGTTAATATATATGATGAGAATACCAATATATTAATCCTGGAAGCACTAGCATTGGTGTTAGAAAATAACATCTGTCTTTTGTAATGGAACACTTTATAGGCAGGTACAGGGTGTAGCCATGGGCACACCCTGTGCCAACTCATATGCCAATTTAATGCTAGCCTTTTGGGAAGATAAAAATATTTTTAAATGTGAACATCTATGGAAGACCTCAACAGTTTTTTATGTTAGATTTGTTGATATTTTTTTGTTGTGGGCACAGGGCAGTGATGAACTGTTGAACTTTGTTGATTACCTGGAGAAAACTACAGATTTTCTTAGGTTTTCAGTAGAGCACAGCAATGAGACCATTGCCTTTTTAGATGTCACATTAAATAAAAATGTAACTGGTAAGATAAACACCACCTTGCATAGGAAACAGTGCTGGAGAAGTCATTATTTGAATGCACGTAGTATGCATCCTAGGCATACTTTTCATAATGTTATGCAAGGGCAAGGATACAGAGTTTCTCGGCTTTGCACAGATAATGAGTTTCACAAAGAAATTGATGTGTTAAATGTACATCTTAAGGAAAAGGAGTATTCAAAGGAAAATTTAGAAAAACTAAGAATAGTATAATATCCAACAGGGAAGCCAGGGCTAGACCATGGTTGTCTGACAATAAGAAACAGCAGGGAGATAAGCTGAAGCCATCTAATAAGTATGACAAAAAACCCAAGGTAATGCTACGTTATAGTAATAATGTGTATGAGATATGTGATATTATTAAGCAAAACTGGAAGATACTAAGAAGTGACAATCACTTGAAGGATATTTTAGATGAGAAACCTAGATTTACCTTCAAGCGAAATAGTAATATAAAAGACATGTTATGCATAGAACCTGGTTTAAAAATAAGAAGACGCCTAACAGTGTTTCCTCTGCACACATGAGAACAGGGACTTTTCCCTGTAGGCATTGTAAAGCATGTTCAAATGTGAATGGTTTAAATTATTTTATACATCCTGTTACAAACAAAAAAATACACATTTGAGTTTTATGCAGATTGCCATACAGAGAATGTGGTTTACTTGGCATGCTACAAGTCATGTCCGAGTTTTTATATTGGAAAAACTAATTGTAATTTAAAAACAAGAATATTGCATCATTTGTCATCTATTAGAGAGAAGTATAAACATAATGCATTCTACCAGCATGTTTCCAGCTTTCCAGATCATACTTTTGTTTTTATGGTTCTCCATGTTGCACAGATGAAAAGGGGGGGGCATTGTCAATGATACAGAGTACTTGGGTTAAATACTTCTGTACCTTTAAAACCAGCCTTAAAGGCGGGTCAAGTATAGAAAGTAATTGGTTGCTTTTCGAAATGTTTTAATATTTAAAGACTGACATGATTATGTGGTTTGTCTGATAAAGGGTTTTTTAACCTGAGAGTGCTTACGTTTTATAATAGAAGATTACGGCCAGTTTGGAGTCTATTTCGTTTGTTTTTGGATTTGTTATTACAAGAGGTTCGAGAGGAGTCCGTAAGGGAAGCAAAGAGGCTTGTGTTTTGCTACATTTTAATTTATCATAGTGTGCAGGCTCATGGTAATGATTTTTAAGGAACTATGTGTGAACTTTCACTTCAGATAGGCCCATATAGCCCCCAGACTTTCTCTTTACGTGTTAGAGTATGACTTCACCCCTGGTCTCAATCCTTCAGTTGAGGTTCAGTATTGATGTTTGTCTCTGCAGAAAAACCTGGCCAGGTGTTGCCCGCAGACCATTGTATGAGATATTTACCTGTATCACAGACATCAAATACATCCAACATACTGGATCTACTCAAAGGCTGTTGAAACTTTTGAGAACCTTGTTCAAAACTTACAGTCCAAGTCACCATGTTTTTATTTTAGACAAGTTTGTGTGAGAAGAGTGGCCAGTATGCTGTGGTGAGAGAGAGTCATGTTCTGGCATCTACTTTCTTAAGAAATGCATTGAACTGTTAATGAGTTGCAGGAATGTGCTGAGCCTGAATGTCCTCTACCTTCAACTTCAACTTTATTAAGATGATTTATCAGAAAACACTGACAACATTAATAAGAAAAGTTAAAATAATCCAGGTAAATGCATGAAACCAAATCAAACAGATATAAAATAAATATACATAACACTCATAAATATGTATTTAAAATAAAAATCAAGCCATCCCATGCCTTTAAAAGCTAATTCCAATAAATATTTTTTTGAGTGACCCATGGAAGCTAATCAAGTAGGAATTCTCCTAAAGCCACATACATAGTGGGTGCCACAGGTGAGGAGCCTTAAAAGGAAATGATCAAATGCCAGGTGTCTCAAGATGCATTCATGGAAACACTAGCAGTCCCTTGGAGGTTGATTTCAATTTTTGGATGAGGCAGTACTGTAAGACTATCTTCTTTAGGTAAGAGGGGACCTAAATCGTGAATGGAAAGATAGGTTAACACTAAGATCTTAAATATTTTTCCATAGTGGATAAGAAACCAGTGCATCCCATGCAGAATAGGCAGGATATGTTGATAACTAGATGTACTACTAGTCAGTAGCCTATCTGCAGAATTATTCACCATTTGCAAATAACTACCAAGTTGCTTGTATACAACTTTTTTAATAAGCTTTCCTCAAAAATGGATTGGTTGGTGATTAGGTAGTAATTATCACAGATATTGGGGTTCAACTTTGGTGTCTTCAAAATAAAGACAAGGATAACATAGGCCTCTTTCAAGACCAGTGGTCATACCCCAAACCTCAACAAAGAAACTGAGACCGGATAAATCACTGAACTAAGAACCCCAAGGCTGGTCAAAACTAGTTTTGAAGGACAGGGGGTCTATCCTGCAGATTGTTGACAGCAGACATGAAGTGACGGTCATAAACTCATCATAGCGGGGTATATCATACATCATCCAAGAGAAAGGACATAAAATGGTTGAAACTGCTGTAACTTTCATGGGGTCCATTAATGGTAGAGTGGAACTGATAACAGCAATATTGTTTCAGAAAAATGGACAGGTGATTCGGACTGTGAGACAGATTAAGCTTTTCTAGTGGTAAGGCAGGAAGGCCTGCACAACCTTTCAACCAGTTGGAAATGCACAACTTGGCAGTTAGCTACTGACGAGATCTCTCTGGACAGCAGTGCTGCCTTCCTGTGCATGATCTTTGTTTAGTCATGAGCATAATGTTCATCTATCTTAAATCTGTCACTCCACAGACCCACCGTAGACCACTGATGTTCCATGCATCTTTCAAATCATATTATAGCACAAAAACGGAGGTCTAACCACGATCAAGAAATCACTTCCAATACTACGTGGTAAAAATAAAACAATTTATTGCATTGACAAACAGATGAGCGCTTTCGCATAGTGAAACCTACGCTTCTTCAGATAATAAAAGATACAAAACTCTCCCTTTATATACTAACTGGGCGGGAAGAGTAGCATTAATTAACAAGCAATTATCCAATAAAACAATTCATCTAGCTGCAACATCTCTCTAAACAGTGGAAGCTAGCTTAGAAATTATAAGTCCAGGTAGAAAAATTTACACATGATGAATGAATGAATAAAACAACCTTTACTTTTAACATTAAGTAACCTGCCTATCCTAAAAGTTTTTCTATACATGCATATCGCTGCAGATCACTCAATTGTATACTGGAGCTTGGTATATTATTATTTGCTCCTCATAATGTGGTTATTGCTAATGCTTTCCTGCATTACAAATGAATAAAGGCAATGACCACTATAATAGAGCGTTAATACACAGTAGGTATTTCCCGTTAGGCACATCACTGCTTGTCATTAAACAGTATATTAAAACTTACAAAAATATATCTTACACACATCTTTCAGGCATAGTAGATACCGGGTAAGTATAATTTGGAAGTAATGAAAACATTGCCGAGGTCAGAGAGCTGTTATAGTCATTGACCATGGCTTTCAAGGAGTCTGCATCATCCTCTGAATGAAACTGAAAGAATGCCAAAGAAAAATATGATTAGCCATTTTAATCACCTTCAGTTTTAAGATTAGTGTGACCGTAGTGCAGAAGCCTCAAGCCAAAGTGGACAAGGAAGTGATTGGACCAAGAAACTTCTACCACCAAGTCTAAAGTCTTAATGCCCAGTATGAAGACTAAATCCAAAGTATGACCTAATCTGTGGCAAATCCTAAGTCTTTTGGGTACTTGCGTATTATTGCAACCACATTCAGAGCAGTTGTTGAAGAATGCGTTCCTTATTGGTTTTATTTTATTTTATGTCTGTTCTGGGTATTGTGTGTGTGTGTTTAAGGATATTGTCGTTATAATAATGATTGTATTTTAAAGCTTAATGTTACTTAATTAAAAAATAAAGTTTAGTGATGTGTATACTTTTCCTTAACTCCATCCCATATATTTCACGTGTAGGAGTTTACTGTGTACACAGTGCCTGTACACATTAAGCTTACAGGTCCTGCTTTTTGCTTACTACGTCATATGACTGCATCTGTCGGCAAACCGTAGCTGTTAGTGCAGCAGTTTGAAACTCACATGGCGCCCATGATTGCCTCTCTGCAGTTTCTAGCTACATGGCGTAGTCAAGTTCTAGCCCCCCTTGGGAAGAATTTGATGCAGCGTCTGTGACATTGTTTTGTTTAGCAATGGTAAGGACTTTGTTAGTGGGTATCTGCTTCCACTCTTGGAAGTAGAAGCCACCATTTGGAATGTAGTTTGTTTACATTCACTAACTGCAGTAGGGAATGAACTATGTGTGGTTAGTTTTTTTTTTTTTTTTTTAATACATAAGCTGTTGACAGTTGAAAATCATCTGTAAAGGACGCTACCGAGTGAGAGGCATTTTTCTGTTATCCCTCTTCCGGGCTCACAAGCAATGCCACAGAATAGTAGTTAGGAGTTTCCACACCCCATTTGAGGTTAACATAAATCATTTTGCGAAAAGATCATAAATTATCCCTGGCTCACAAAGTGGTTTCAGTAATACGCAAGTACTGTCTTTTGTAATTCAACTGAATTCTTTGGCATGAGTCACTGACTCATTATCAGCTTAAGTGTTGAAGTTACCATGCACAACTTGATGCTAGTAAATTATACAGTGAATGAGGTCTCATCAAGCAAAGTCTTACACAGCAGATCATAGATAATCACTGATTTTTTTTTTTTGTGAATTGGCCTTGCATTAGTAAGTAATGTCATAAGGAAGATCCACAGTAGCTGGGTCCCTGTTACTTTTGAGTGATGGAAGAATTTGGTAGCAATCAAAAGACAAAGGACTTTGATGTTTCACCTTAGGGAAGTAGCAACAAGGCCATTGACCCACCAAGGGTATGCACATAAGGGTGTCTGTCCTGGCCAACCTGCAGTGGTCACCACAGTGCTTACACAAAACATGCAAATGCTTGCACAGTTGAAAAATATTGTAGGAAGCTGGAGGAAGGCAAGTGAATATAAACAAATTGTGAAGGTTCTAGTGTAGTGCGTAAGTCTAGTCTGGATTGTAGTAGCCATGCTGATGATCTCCAAAGTAAAATGCAAATAAAACAATAAAAGTAAGCACAGGAAACAACAGTAAAACCCATTGTTAAGCCCCACCAAAGTATTGGTAAAATAATAGAAAGTACAAATAGAGTTATCAAAGATACAATATTAAATTATAATAGTCCAGTAAGGCATAAGTTAAAATGTCATATAAGTGCATTCACATACTGAACCCCAGTGAATATAGGGCAAAATAACAAAACAGATTACTTCAAATAAAATTGGGTACTTATCTTCTCATCCCCAACATAAGCTAGGGCTGTCAGGAAATACAGTAGCAGAGGTAAACTAGAGTTCCAGTTGAAAAGGATAAGCCAGTAGCCAGGAATCAAGTAAAACTAACTACTCTTTTAGTAGCTCATTACAAATTGAAGAGAACAGGAAAGACGGTGCTGACTACACCTTCAGCAGGTGGCTGCATTCAGGGATAGTCCAAGAACAGTTAAGGTCAAAGTAGTCGAGCAAAACCAACTAGAGCAACCATCTAAAAAAATTAAGAATACTGTCCCAAAAGGACTGACAGTATGTTGCTGTAACTAAACTATAGAATACAGAAGAAATCACAAGCATCTTCTAATGTTTGAATCGATATCACAGCGTTGTACCTGTGATGCAGACTCTAGATGTCAGAGCAGTCCAAATGATGTTCCTGTCAAAGGACATGTTTCAGTACATATTTCCATTCCTGGTGATGTCCCTGAAGTTGAACATTCATTTTAAAGACGGTCCCTGTTGCTAAACCCAGTCCTAGTTTTTATGTCACACAATCAGGTCTTACTTCTAGACCTAGTGTAAAATACACAGCAACCTGGACATGATTGTTTCATTTGTAATTAGTTCTGTATAATTGCATGTCAAAGGATTATTTCTGTATAATTGTATGTCAATGGTTTGTCATTATTACTGTGCATTAATTATTTCTCAAAGGAGGAGGATGTAGAACAGAGCATGTGCTGTAACTTTAAGAAGCATTTCAAAGTGAGGGCACATGCGTATAAATAGAGAGCATGTCCAGGCAGCAGTGCCATATTGAATGAACAGCCAGAGTGTTAACATGTATGAGTGTGGTAGTCAGTCTGTTTTACAAGTTTATTTAAGTTTGTTACTAAGCCTCAATCCTGATGTGTTTGTATATAATAAAGCTACTTGAACTGAACTTACAACTCTTTGTTTTATCCTGAACGGATGAACAACACCAGGTGGACAGGAAGAAGGATTGGCTGCAGACTTCTTGCTCTGTTGGCTTTTCCTGGGTCAACAGTTTTCTGGACAAGATTGTAATATCTTGTGCATTAAAACATGATGTCAGAATGGGGCTTTATAGAAGACGTGAAATAACAGCGATGCATCCAGACTCTAAGCTTTACTATGTCAGACTTGCTGTGTAGTCAGCGGTCACATGGCACACATCCCAAACAAGTTTTAGCAAAGGCCCAATTC
>NC_056745.1:547149648-547206775 GCF_019279795.1 Protopterus annectens | reverse complement strand
TGGGATGGTTTACAGTCATGTTGAGTGTGCTGAGGTGGCTGCTAAAATAGTCTAAAGAAAGGAGTTACACAGAGATGTTGTACAAATCTGGTTGAGGAAGAGCAGTTTTTTTTTTGTTTTGTTTTTTTACCAAACCATTACTAATATCTGTTAAATGAGGGAGTAGGAGAGACACAAGGAGGGGGACTGTTTGAAAATTATACTAATTGCCATCACAAAATAAAAAAGAAGCAGGGAATCTCAGGTACTTGACATGCTTGGGAGCACAAACTGGCACCATTTTTTTTTGCTGGAAGTAAGAGACAGGTATTCAAAGCTCAGATGCAGCTGTTGCCCCATTCTAAGTGACCTCAGCCCATCATTCTTGTCCCACACCCAGCTGGCTTCTTCAGCACTGGGACTGCTAATTGGTCCCGTGTCATCTGGGTCATACCGCAGACTACAGAGATTAATGTATAATGCCACCAGTACTGGATATGATTATTTATTTATGTATTTTTTATGTTTGTTTTTTTGTGGAATGACAGTAGTACTAGGTCACTGTGGAGTCATAAGGTGGCAATTTTGTCTATTTTAAATGAGCTAATGGTTACTAGGTAATATTCCAGCTAGGCTACTCTAAAACAAAGCAGAAAAAGCAATGTATGCTGAAAACATTACAGCAGTGGAAGTATGGGAAGCATCCTGAAATTCACACTGAGTGAAAACAGTTATATGTGGATAATGAATCCCTCTTAATTGTGACTTAGTGGGACCACATACAAGATATGCAATCAGGGCTGACAGAGCTGGCTTCTATGAATTAGGAAGAAAAGGGGGATGGGGTGCAATCACCCTTCTTGGAGGAAGGACATATTTGGAAATAACAGATTTTGGAGGTTAACTGGTGTAAACTTTACTGCAGACAGATACTTTTCTTTCAAGTAGGCTACCACTACAATATGGCCCTCTTTTAGACAGAGGAGATGGGCTGTTTGATTAAATAAATCATAGTTCAACTAATATGAAAAGGTAGGCACTTAGAGGTGAGAGCCTACAGAAGGGTCAGTTGTTCACAGATTATTGTATTTTTTTTTTTTTTTGCTTTTATTCATTAACTTTGTAAATTTTGCTTTTTCTTTCTTTCTTTTAATGCTTGGATTTAAGCAAAAGAAACCTTGACAATCGGATGGGAGATAGGAAATTCACCCCGGGGATCACGTCAGTCGCCCTGCTAGACAGGGGTCCAGGGAAGTAAATATTGTGGGAAGAAATATCCAGGGAATTGTTATGGCTAGGCATGTATAGGCCCTAGGGCCGATATCCTAGTACCAACCTATGAACCTATATCACTCTAACACATGCAACAAAATTAAATGCGTCAGGTTCATTAAATAGGTTCTGTGCCTCTATTTTGAAAGACCAAAGGTCCAGCAACAAATGCATATAGACCACAATAAAAGAAATCCAGATAAACCACGGAAATATATAGACAAAGATATTCTTTTCTCTGGAAAGGTTCCTTTGGTCAGTACCAGTTTATATCTGCCACTGGACTTTTGCTTGTAATTCATTTCTTAGCTCTCTCTAAGGTACATGTGGCTCAGGATTTTTTGGACGAGTGCTTCAGAGTAAAGCTAGACTCTACATATATGCTATAATGCTGAGTCCAAACAACAGTGAAGCATGTCAATTGCTAGGGACATGTAGCTTGTTGGTACAAGTGCACTATAATGAGACCTGTATGTTTATGTACATTTAAAAAGCCAGTGTACGAAAACTGAGGTTTTGTATCGCACAATGATTAATATCACAACTGTACTATTCAGATATGTGCATGAATAGGAATACAAAAATGCAACGTAAAATGACAGTATCACTTGCCAGTCTGGCAAGCTGAGCAAACTAATCCAGCAGTGAAAAATCTTATGAGAAACAGCCTTTGCAAAAGGTATGAGGGTTGTAAGTTTACAACTTTGATGCAAAGAACACACCAGTTCAAGAACTCAAGTCTTTCACCAACTCAACTGTTGATGGACAAAGAGCTGAAATACAGATTACCTATGCCTATTTATTAATGTCTGAAAAGCAACAAATTCTGAAAAGAAATCAGCAGACAGAAATACTGCTAGGTCAGAAAATGCAGAATTACTGCACATTAAATAAAGGCAAGTGCCATGGGAAAGCCCGCAGCTTGAGGCTGTGGCAGTTAGCAAAGCAGCTGAACCAGTATCCTGTGCTGACATCTATGCAAGCCAAACAGACAGAAATCAAAAGTCCAAACAGAACAGCAACCAAAAGTATCACAATTATTGCAATAAACTACAGATTATGGAGCAGCTGTGATAGACAGAAGCTACACAGAGAAAAAAAAATAACAGTCATGAAGTTGTCTCACTAAAAGAAGCTACAGAACAGCTCAAAGTTGACTAACTTCACAGCATGGAATCCCTCTTAAATTCCTCAATTACAAATAATAATGAAGAAACCAGACAGCCAAAATTATTCTAAAAAGTGAAAAGTTTCACTAATAAAATATGTTTAAAATGTGTAAGAACAATTGTGATTTTTATGTAAAAGTCTAGAACATTTCAGTTATCACTACAGCAGAATACATGCTATCTCATTAAGGGGATACTGACTATAGCTTTAAGACTACTGAGATACAGTTACAGTTGTCTTTCGGCTTTTCCCGGTTAGGGGTCGCCACAGCAGAACTCCGGTCCGCTAATGATTGTCAGTAGATTTTTATGTGCCGAGTTGCCGGCCCTGACGCACAACCTTCAACGAAGGTACGCCCATTCACGCATGTGTCCACAAAGAACACGCTCTAGCTGAGAATCGAACAGGACAACGTCTTACTGTGAGGTGACAACGCTACCGCAGCTGCAATGAATACCTTATCAACGTGTACTCTTCCTTCTAAACATATCAGCTGGAAAATAGACCACAGAGAAATTAAACCACATCTGCTGCATCTATGTAATAGAATTAAGCCACCTGATCTAACACTAAATATTTTCATTTCCTGAATCATTACAGACACCCATGTTGCATTCGCTGCTGTGTTATCACCTTTTCTGTTTTCATGATTTAGCTAACCCCCTTCAGTTTGGTTTGTAACTGGGGATGCATTCAAAAGCATCTTTTTTTTTTTAAGCAAGAAATATTTTTAATTAAATTAACACGTATGACACAGGCAATCATACATTTATATACATGAAAACAAAACATATCGACATAACATTAGTTGCAAATATACATCACAAATCATACTGACAATTTTTGTTGCAAACATTATACATCACTTATAATCTAGCTAGTCATTGTCAGTCAAACATTACATGGCTCATTCAAATCCTACTTTCTTTTAAACCTCATTCCCCTTCTGCATGTATTGTTGCTACAATTCCCATTTTTTCTATGTAACTTGCTCCTACCCTTTTCTAAAGATCCCAGTTCCAGCTGTTTTATCTCTGTTACTATATCCCCCTACTTCTAGTACAGTTGGTTTAGATTTTGATTTCATTCTTTAGTAATTGCTTTGCTGGCAGCTACCATAATTAGACTCAGCATGGCCTCACTACATCTATGTAATTCTGATCCTGTATCATAGCTCAAAAAATTATTTCCTTAGTTGCTCCAATTGTCTTACCCAGTACTCTGGCAGAGTAGTCTGCACAGAATTTCTAAAGTCTGCCAACACATTACACTCCCAGAAAATATCTTCCAAATTACCCCTTTCTTCCCCATCACACCTCCAGCATTTGCTGTCTACCTGAGGAAAAAAGAAGTTACGTCTTACCATAACGTTCCATCTGTATTGTTGATCCTTGTTCAGTCATTATGTATAGGTATCAGTTCCGACCTCGGAACCGAGCCGGCCATATTCCAAGCTCGCGTCATCTACAAACTCTCGAGCTAAACTCTTACCCATAATTTCCCTCTCCGTTACCTCAGATTGAGTTTGCAAGTCAAACCCAAACCATACTGTCACTAGCTAAACAACACAACCCCCCTCCCCTCCAACCCACATCTTCAACTAGTAATCTCCCCACTGCCTTCTCTTTTTCTCCTGTACCTACCTCCAACATAAAAAAACTCTTAACTAAACTTAAACCCACCAAATTAGCAGCAGACAGCCTCCCAAGTGAATACCTACAAATCGCAGCTGATGCTCTGGCCTACCCAGTATCCATCTTGATTAACTGATCTCTGTCAGAAAGTTACGTTCCCACACTGTGGAAAGTATCACATGTAATTCCCCTCCACAAAGGCGGACCCTCCACAGAACTAACCAATTACCACCCCATAGCTATTCTCTCTCCACTCTCCAAAATACTAGAGAGATGCACACACTCTCAGGTCTCAGACTACCTCCTTACTAACAACCTCCTTTCCAGTACTCAGCATGGTTATCGACCAAACCATAGCACCACCACTGCCTTACTCTTCTTTACTATCACTATCCTTCAGCATAAAAACAATAGCTATCTCTCCTCTGCTACTTTCCTAGACCTATCTAAAGCATTTGACATGGTCCCACACAAACAACTTATCTCTGTCCTCAATAACCTATTCTTCTCACAATCGGTCACCAACTGGTTTCAGAGTTACTTGTCTGACCGCCAACAATCCGTTGTATGGCAGAATGACATATCTCCCCAACTACCTGTCTCCATAGGGGTTCCCCAAGGATCCATCCTTGGACCCCTACTCTTCTCTGTTTACACCAATAATCTAGCCTCTGCCACCAAACATGGCACACTCATACAATACGCAGATGACTCGACCATCATCTGCTCAGCCCAGTCCCTACCAAAACTGTAAAAAGTCACACAGGAAGCCTTTTCCTGTGTTGAAACATAGTTATCCGATGCCCGATTAATACTCAACCCAAACAAAACTAAACTACTCATCTTCCAACCCAACAAACATACTCAAAACAACTCTCACTTTAACATCACGGCAAAAGACAACACCAATATATACCCAACTGAACACACCAAATTGCTAAGAGTGGAAATAGACAAACTAAAATTTGACATTCACATATCCATGACTATAAAAAGTCCACAAAAAACTAGGAGCGTTATACAGAAATAAGCAATTTCTCACCAAAGCAGCAAAGATTTCAATAGCAAATTCCCACCTTATCTCCACCCTACTTTAGGCCTCTCCAATATATACCAACCTAAGGCAATGTGATCTAAACAAGCTAGAGACCTGCTACAACAAAATCGCAAAATTCGCCACAGGGGCATCCTACCGTAGTCACCACTGTCTCTCACTTGCTGAACTCCCTCACCTCCTTCAATGGTATCAACTCTCACTCGCCCACAAACTAGTAAACCATCCACTAAATGTCCCATCCCTCCAGAATCTACTCCAACCATATCGCACCACCAGACCACTAAGATCCAGCAGCAAAAATCACTTGCAGATCACTAAAGCCAATAACTCTGCTGGTGAAGCACTATTCTCTTGCGCCATAGCCAAATTATGGAACTCACTCCCACCCACAATTACCTCCACACCATCATGCACCCACTTCAAAACTTTACTAAAAGCGCAACTAAAAACATGCTGGCTATGCCCTTGCAACTCCCACTCTAATATCATCCACCCCATCCAACCACTACCTTTCTTTCCACTCCACTAACTACCTTGATTATAGCAAGCTCAAATGCTCATAAGCCAGTACTTATTATACAGCACGAACTTCTTCTTCTTGTAACATTTGTTAATGTCTGGTACTTCACAGATAAAGATTTTAGTTGTCTACTGATGTACTATGTTCTTCATCTGTAAATATGTTGTAAGTAATTGCAATGTAAATTGTTATTCACTATGTAATCCAATGTATATACTGTCTGTTTATTTTAACTGTGGAGCTTTTCTTCCCGGGTCTCCGCTGAAAATGGACCTACATCTAGTCGGACATTCCCGGTCAACAAATTTAAATAAATAAATAAATAATACAAAAATAAATAAGTCAAAAGAAGGTACAGGCTACCTCTGGTCAAATGACCTAAGAGAACTGAATGGTGAGATCCACTAGAAGCCACAGGAGGGGGAAGGAGGGAAGGCAGCAGAAGTTGTCACCGATCTTGTCGAATGAGTCTTCATGGTGGTAGGCAATGGGATATTACGTTGTGTATAAATGAAGGTCACACAGTCTTTCAACCATCTAGCTAATGTGACCTTAGCAACAGCAGATCCTAATCTAGGCCCAGAATAAGCCAAAAATAATTGGTCAGATTTACGAGAGGACCTAGTCCTGTTCAAGTAAAAATGGATTTGCCTGTGAATATCTATGGTATGTAGGCAATACTCTCCTCTATTTGAATGATTGGGAAAGAAAACTGGCAATTCAATGGCTTGATTAATGGACATTTCAGAAATCACTTTTGGCAGAAATGAAGGATTAGTTCTCAAAGACACTATCTCTATGAAAAATCAAGTATGGACTCTTGATGCAAAAAGCTTGAAGCTCAGAGATATGTCTGGCAGAAGTAATGGCGACCAAAAACAAGGTTTTGCATGACAAATATTTGAGGTCGCAAGAAGAAGCTGGTTCGAAGGGTGGCATTGTCAGAGCTTGTCGAACTAACAGGTCCCATGGCTGAACAGATTCTCTAAAAGGGGGCTTCAAGTGATTCACACCTTTTATGCATAATTTGTGTGACATAAGAGAGGAGTCTTGGACACCCTCATGGGAATTAGATATTGCAGCCAAATTAACTATAATGGTAGAGGCCGATAGACCCGATTGAAATAGGTCGGCCAGATACTCTAGCATTATCGACACCGGTGCTGAGAAGGGATCTACTTGTTTTTTTTTCAGCCAACAGGTAAATCTTTCCCACTTGCTTAGATAAGTAATTCTAGTGGAAGACTTATGAGATGCAATAAGAATATCCAGTACTGGTAAAGAAACTTCATTCTGCCTGGCAATCAAGAGAATTGGAGGAGCCAAGCTGTGAGCTTCAGGCTGTCCAAGATGGAATGAATCAGGTTCTGCGGATGTGAGATCAACTCTGGGGTTGGATGGAGAATCCACGGTTGATCTAGCCGGTGAGGCCAAAGGGGGAATGCATAAAGAAAACCAGAGGGCCAATCGTGGACTAGAGCATTCCTGGGTGACTGTCCCGGAGGGGGAATCAGGGCGAGGTAGTTGCTGCATTTGTAGTTGGCCGGGGATACAAAGAGGTCACAGCAAGGACGGCTCCAGCGGTGGAAGATCTCCTCTGCTATAAAGGGATTCAGGGACCACTTGTGAGGTTGTAGAATGCACCTGCTGAGTCTGTCTGCTATCACGTTGGAACTCCCGGGAATATGCGCTGCTAGAAGAAAATGGTTGGTAGCCGTCGCCCATTGCCATATCCTCATGGCCTCTCGACAAAGGGGGTAAGATTTGGTTACACCTTGTTTGTTGATGTACCAGACCACCGCCATGTTGTCTGATTGAATTGCAATCATCCCAGACGGCAGCAGGGGATGGAATGCTTGCAACGCCAGAAGCACCGCCCTCAGCTCTAGAACATTTATATGCAGTTGGACCTCCAATTCAGACCAAGTGCCTTGGACTGTCTGTCCCTGACATAGCCCCCTGACCCCATCAGGGAGGCGTCCGTGGTCACTGTAGCCTTGGGTTGCTGGGGGGAGAAGGGGCGAGACCATTGTGACGGGTTGCGGGTCATCCACCAATTTAAATTCTGTTTGCACCTGTGGGTTACTCGAATCTTGGCTGAAAGAGGATACTGAAAAGGATACCATTGGGTGAGCAGTAGCCATTGTAGATGCCTTATATGAAACCTGGCCAGGGGAACAATGATGATGGAGGCTGCCATGGAACCCAACAGCTGTAGGACAGAGTGAGCTGTGGATTTCTCTCTTGAAAGGATTGGGATCAGTTGTTGCTTTATCCTTAGAATTCTGCGCTCTGGAATGGATGCTCTGCAATTCTTTGTATCCAAGATGACCCCTACGAATTCTGTGGACTGAGATAGGGTGAGATTGGATTTTTGCCAGTTCAAGGTTATGCCTAGCCTTTGTGCAGCGAGGAGAGAGTATGCCAGGGCTTCTTCCAATAGATGTTTGGTGGGGCGGAAATGAGCCAGTCGTCTAGGTATGGAAAATAGGAGGGACTACTTGGATGACTCTCTTTCTTAGAAGCTTTTCTATCTCTAGTGCTGCTTCTTCCCTTTGACTGGTTGGAACATCGGGTAGGTTTTTTGAAGGGACAGGACAAAGATCAAAGGGGATATGACCTCTGGTTATAATCCTTTGTACCCAAGAATCGGTGGTGATGGTTAGCCAGGCAGAAGGGTACAAGAAGAAATGACACCCAACCACCTCCAGAGGAATGGAGTTGGGCCACTCTTCAAAAGCGCTGGTAGGACTGGCCAGGAAAAGAGTCCCTGGAACCCTGGTTATGCGGACCTCCTCTGCCCTGAAAGGGGAGTCTTCCCTGTGAGTTTCCCCCTCTGCCTCTAGGAGAGAACTTGGCCTGTGTGTCATGGAAAGGACCCTGAGATTTCTTGAACCATATCTTCCCACTCTTTTGGTTTCGGGAAAAAGCACTTTGAGGGGAAGAATAACGGACACCTATGGCAGAAAGGGTCTTACCGTCCTGTTCACATCTGGCCAGTGTGCTTTTAACTTTGGTTCCAAACAACGAAGAGGCCTCAATGGGAGCGTTAAGAAAGGAAGCCTTAAAGGGTTCCGCGAAATTGCACAAGTGCATCCAGGCTTGTCGTCTCAAGACCACAGCTGAACCCGCCACTCTAGCTGCTCCTTCTGATGCGTGAGATATCAGTCGCATGGAGGAGTTAGATATTGACTCAATGGTGGCCAGCTGAGAGGCCACCTTGTCACAGATCTCATCAGACACGGCACCAGCCAAGGTTTCAGAGAGTTCGGAAATCAAATCCCTTTGAAGCCTGGTAAAGTGTGCCATATAATTCAGGGACCTGATAGCAAAGGTCACTGATTCAAAGGTGCACTTCCCTATCCTGTCCAGTGCCCGCGACTCTTTGTTAGGTGGGTGGACAGTCTGGCTTTCTTCTTCTGCCAGATCCTTTTTGGTTGCGGCTGCCACCACCAGAGCATCCACAGGAAGACCTTTAGACCAATGGGGATCCATAGCAGGAGGGGATAAAATCTTATTTGGCCTCCGGGGAATAGCCTTGACAGTGTCAGGAGCCTTCCACTCATGCTGCACGATGAGCCGGACAAGTTTATCGGCAGGTGGAGTAACCGAGGAAATAAAGGGCTGGGTGTGAAAAGCCTGTAGGAACACAGACTCCTCAGAGGTCAGATTAGAGGGCTGCCAGTCACCTCTCTGTTTAAGGATTTTGAGGATATCACCAAAGGATACCTCAGAGGGTGTCCGAGGGGATCCTTCCCCCTCATCAAAGTCTGTGTCTTCAGTGAGGGACTCCTCTGTGGAGTCCATGTGCTTCCTCTTACATGAACTTTTCTGGTGAACTTCCTCAGAGGGAGAAGCTGGGGAAGACAATGGAAAGGGGGTTTCCTGTGGAAATATGTCCTGAGGCCCTTGCGCCCGGTTTCAGCTAGGTGCGACTTGTGAACACAGTGGATCAGAGGAGGGCAGGGGGATAGATAGCACAGTATCACCAGCAGAAGCCAGAGCCTTCTTCATCAGTTGGAAGGTTGGTCCACCTTAAGAGGGGCGAGTGCCCAGGACAGAGGTCACCCCTCCCCTAAATGGCTCAGCTTGCCGATCCGGAGTCCCCGGATGCTGTGAAACAACAAATTACGTGTGTCACAACTGTCATCCTAGGTCATAGCAAAACTCTCCTGCCAAGAAGGCAACTGCGGTCCCTTAGTGAGATCCATAAACGGAACCACAGAGGGGGAAAACTGTGCGATATCAATGGACTTCAAAGGCAATGAAGGAGGAGAATAAGAAGGGGTCTTTGGCGATGGGTGATCACCTCCCAAAGAAGGGTAGGTCGTGGGGGGTGGGATACCTCTGGCCAGAAGCACTTGATCCACAAGATGTAAGACATCATGTTCAGAAAGGCTTCTAGTGGACCTCACAGAGACTGAGGGAGAAACAGGTCTGTCCACAGAAGAAACAAGCTTGGTGCCCATCTCACCAGTCTGCACTGAGAACAACGATGCAGAGAGAGACTGGACTACAGGTGTCTGTACCAAGGAAATCATCGGTGCCGAGTTCACGGTCTGCAATGACAAAAGGATCGGTGCCGAAGTGTTTGCCGTTACTGAAGCTGAAACCGACAAAATTGGTGCCAATAATTGAGCCATCGGTTCTGACGTGGTCAAGGTCTGCACCGACTGAACAGTCGGTGCCGGAGTAGTAGTTGCAATAGTCTGAACCGAGGAGCCCCTCGGTACAGATATAGTAAAGGTTACAGGAGAAGACGGAGCAGAGATCACTGGCGGCGCCGAAGGCTTTGGTGCCAAAGCTCTAGGCACCGAAAGCACTGGTGCTTACTGAGTGAGCTCCGAAGCAGAAACTTTAGCCTTCTTAGGTTTTGGTTGGTGGGAGTCCTCAGCCGGGGACGAAGGCAAAGACTTGGCCTTAGTAGGATCATCCAAAATTTTCTTATGGGCTCTACGAGGGGTTGAAGCCTCCAACCCAGAAATAGCTTCTGAAAAGGGAGATTTGAGAAGTCCCCTCAGCAACAACTTATTTTTCCTTTCAATCAAAGTTCTATTGGAAACATTTTTTACAAATACCACAGGGCGGGTCAACAGATAAGTGGAACACACCCAAGCAATAAACGCACAAAGAGTGTGCATCTGATGTAGGTAATTTGTGTCCACAATCAGAACACCTTTTAAATCCTGGACTACCTTTTTTTCTGCCATGAAAGAAAGGGAGACAGAAGAAAAGGTACCAGCAATGGTACAAAAGAATACCCAAAGGTAATGAAGAAAAGGAAGGGATTGCCAACGATGGTAAGGGAGAAAATACCTCGCGGTAAAAACTGCAGAGTAAAAGGAAGAAAACTCAAGAAAATATGGTCGTTAAATGCGATAGGGTAAGAGACAACAAATTTGAAACTTTTCTGACAGAAAGGTTATATAACAGACTAGTCTGACAACAAATATCTATACTTAGCTCAAGAGAAGCAGCTTGACATGACCGAATGGCAAAGTGGCAAACAGAATCTGGGGTAACAGGGAGAGGGGAATTATGGGTAAGAGTTTAGCTCGAGAGTTTGTAGCTAACATGAGCTTGGAAGATGGCTGGCTCGGTTCCGAGGTCGGAACCTATACCCATACGTAAGGAATGAACGAGGATTAACAATATCAGATAAAATCTTTGGAGTCTATTCGGGATATACAAATACTATGTAAACACTTCCAAGCACAGACCCTAAATATTCTATACTTTGTTGCATACTTGGGAGACATACATATATCCCCAGATTGTTCATTTGTGAATTGCTTATCCAAGCTCTCTTCCCAATCCTTTCTAACCTCCTATGATTGATTCTTACAGTTATGCAATATTTTATATGCTTTACTAATTATTTATTTTTTAACATCAGCTTCTGCTCTAGATTCTACTAAAAACTCTACCTGTGCTGGTCTTTTGCTTAAGATCCCCATATTTCTTTCTCTTTGCCTATAGTCTGATATTAATTCTTGATAAGGAAGGCCATCTCTAGCCTGCAGCCCAAATAAATTATTGGCCTCTTCCCATTCTATTACCTTTCCCATTCTAATTAAATGCCCCCAATACCTTGGTTCTTTTGCCAGTTTTCTCCAATAAATTCCAGCCCTCTCTTGCACCCTAATTGCAGTCATCCCTATCGGTTATACATCCTTTCTACATTCTCATATTGGTTTAGTTCTTAGAATACTTTCTGCTGCTTTATAAATATACTATTCTGTATGGTTACTGTTAAACTCCTTAAGGATCTGCATTCAAAATTCCAGTCTCTCCCTGTTTCTCTCCCTTTTAATTTAGTGTCTCCTTGTTTCTTGAGCTTCCTACCCATTTCATTATCATCCCTTTCCATTCTGAATTATAGGTTTCTGTGCGTGCTGTGTAGAACAACCTTAACTGTATAGCTTGGAAAATACCCCTTCAAATTAGGTAATCCCAAAACACCTTGTTGTACTGAAAGAATCAGGTTACCCCACTTCATTTTTGCTGTCTTCTCCTCCCAAATAAAACCCTTCAGCTCTTTGTTAATTGTATCCACAACTTCTCCGTTTGATACAAATATGCCTGACCTACATATAAAATTAAAGGGGCTAAAAAGATTTAACTGCTTGCATCTTGCTATCCATATCCATTTAACAGAGCTTCCCAAGTTCTCAGTTATTGTACCATCTTTTGTTTAGTCTCATCCCATCCTTAGCTGCCACACCAGAACTCTTTTTAATCCATACCCTTAAGTACTTCATTTCATCATGTGCCCATACATATGAATATTGCTGAATCAATTTGTGTGAGAGTCCATAATTTACAGCTATTGTCTTTGTTTTAGTTAATTTTGTATCCCAAAAAGAATTGAAACTGCCTCAAAATGTTCCAGAACACTAAAATGTCCTTTTGTGAATTTATCAGGTATAAAATAATATCATCTGCAAATAGAGCCAGCTTTTCTCTACTACCATATAAATTATATCCTTGAAATTCTGAGTCCCTTATTTTCTTTGCTAATGGTTCCAAATATAATGCAAAAAAAACAAAGGGAAAGAGGCCACCCCTACCTGGTTCCTCTGCCAAAACAGAAATAATCAGAGAGGAACCCACCCTCTTTAATTTTTGCCTCTGATCCCTCATATATACTACTAATCAACTATATAATTTTATCATGGAATGCAAATGCTTCCATTGTCCTGCTCCTAAACTCCCAGCTTACTCTTTCAAATGCTATCTCTGCATCAAGACCAACCAATAACAGTGGTATTTTCTTACATTTTTCTTCCCTCTGAATCATCATTGTTCTGTTAATGTTGTCAAATGTTTGCCTTCCCTCTACAAAATTACACTGATCCATACCTAAAATTCTGGCATCACGTTTGCCATTCTTTTAGCCACTGTAAACATAATCACTTTATAATCATGGTTTAGATTTGAAATCGGCCTGTATGAAGCTGAATTTGATCAGTCTTTACTCTCTTCCAAGAGTTAATGCTACCACCACTTTCTTCCAGGATGTCGGTGCTTCTCCTTCTCTTCAAATACTGATAAACAAAACCTTCCAGATCGTTATCAGTGTTTCCCTACCTTCCAAACTTCTACAGGAATACCATGTATCCCTGGGAACCTTCCTGTGGACTGATTATACAGCAACATTTTTATCTCATCTCCTCCTATCGTTAACTGTTAGTAATTAAGCCTCATCTACCTCTACTCTTGGCATATTTAATTCCTTCATAAACATGTCCATTTGTACCTTTTCTTGATTTCCATATTTCTCTGCTTTATACAGACTTTCATAAAATTTCTGAAATATTTCCAGTACCTGTACAAGATCTCTTATTTTACTTGTCATAGGCTCCCTAAGCCTGGCAACAACCCTTTCTACTTTCTGCTGCCAGAGTCATAGTGCTGAAAGATTTTGTGCAATTGAGTTATCAAAAAAACAGTTGCTTAGCAACATTTCTAAACCCATGGATATTATCAAGGTAATCCCTTATTTTCTGTTTAGCATTCTGCAGTTGCTCCTCTTCATGTTCCATTAGATTCTCCAATCTGCAATACTTCAACATTTGTCAATCCCTCTAAATAATTATTGTTACTTCTTAACCATATCTCTCTTTCTTTTACTTCTAACCTATTTATAAACTCCACTTTAATTTTATCCCACTCCCTAGCTATATTTTTAGAAGAAAATTATATCTTCTCTAATAATTCCCAAATTATTTTGACTACCCATTCCTTAAATTCCTCTCTTTTCAACGGACAAGTGGGGAAGCACGGGTGCCTCATTTTTATTTCACTACCCTGCATTTTCATTTTAGTTATTATTGGCACATGATCTGAGATGCTTATTGGATATATATCAAAGCTTTCAATTACATACATTTCACAGAAGCATGTGCAAGTTCCGTCTAGCCTAGCTCAGTTTTTGTATCTTGGGGAATAATATGTAAATTTGTTATATTTTCCCTTCTAGGCTCCCAGACACATCTTTACTGCTGCAAATTAAATTTTGGTCCCCACCTGTAAGTAATATTCCCTGCTAAAAGCCAAATACTTCTTGAAAAATTTCTTAAGCTCAATTATAGCACTTTTAGGTGGCATATAAATACATTTTATTTATTTTATTTTATATTTGTTTACCAGGAAGGTCCGAATATATATACATTTTCAGCAGAGGCCAGGGGAGAAAAGCTCCAAATATAACACAATACAGTACAATACACTACAATACAGTACAATACTATACGGTAGTTGAAAATTCAATAAGGTTCAATAACAGTTGAGTATAACACAGTGAAAAACTTATTCACAGGATAAAAGCATGGAGTAGCTTGCTATAGTAGCTTGTGCATACTTAGCAAAAAGTATAATATATTAACATAGCTGACTTTATTTAGATTAGTATAACTTAGCCTGGGGGCTGACATGGGCATAGCCATTTCTTTAAATAGTGTGTTTTGAGAAGTTTTTTGAACTGGTTAGTAGAGGATGCTGAAGTTAGGTTATCTGGGAGAGTATTCCAACATCTGGCAATGGAGCAGGCAGAGAGAGATTTACCTGCTTCATTTGTGTGTTTGATATTTATGTGATTCCGGTGTGTAAATCTTAAGTTTCTGGAGGGATTACAGGGGGGAAATTAGTTGTTTCAGGGCAGGGGGTTTGTCAGGATGGTAGCAGAACCTAAGTGCAATTGATAGTTGGTTGAGTTGGAGCAGCTGTGGAAACTCAAGCCAGTTGAGTTTGTTTAAGGGCTAGGCAATGATGGGACCTATGGGTGGCTTCAGTAGCGAATTTGGCAATCTTGTTGTAACAGGATTCCATCTTGGATAGTCCTGTTTGGCATAGGTTAGTTAAGATAGGGGAGGCATATACGAGGATGGATAGCAGATGGGTTCTAGCCATGGTGGCTTTGGTGTGCTTGGTCATGTATTGGTGGTTCCTATAAAGGAGTCCCATCTTTTTGTTGACCTTTTTGATTGTTTGGGCGATATGGATGTCAAATTTCAGATTGTTGTCAATTTCGATGCCTAGGAGTTTAGTGTGAGATGTTGGGGTGATAAGGGTGTTATCTTTAGATATTATGACAAAACTATTGTCTATGGGAGGTGATTTACCAGGGTAGAAGAGAATGAGGTTTTTTTTTTGGGATTGAGTATAAGCTTGAAATTAGTGAACCATTCTTCAAGCTAAGGTAAAGTTTTTTTGGGTTATGTTTTTTAGTTCATTTAGGGTGGGTGCGGCACATATAAGAGTGGTGTCATCTGCATATTGCACTACAGAGGCAGAGAGTGAAGATGATGCAATTTGGTTAGTAAATATTGAAAATAGTAGTGGACTGAGGATGGACCCTTGTGGGACACCTATAGTAGTTACTAGAAGTAAGGGGGCAGTTGGTTCTACCATAGGACTGCCTGTTGATGGTTAGATAAGTAGTTCCCAAACCAGGATATGGTAGAGGAGCTTATGTTAAGAGTAGCAAGGGTATTCAGGAGCATTCTATGGTTGACCATATCAAAGGCCTTGGATAAGTCTAGGAATATGGAGGATACTAGTAGACCATTATTTCTGTGGGTATTGACAGGTGTCTGAATATGAGCGCAATGCTGTGGCCGTGCTATGGGAGGGTCTAAAACCATGCTGGGATGAGGATATGAGGATATCAGGTTGTGTTTTAGGAGTTAGTGCATCAGCTGGCAATGGACTATTCTCTCTAATATTTTTGATAGGGGAGATAGAATTGCTATGGGACAATAGTTTGTGAGTTCATAAGATTGGCCTCCTTTGTGTAAAGGTATAATGTGAGATATTTTCCAAGAGTGGGGTATTTTGAATTCTGTTAATGAGGATGGACACAAGATAGGCTATTGCTTCTGCAGTAATTTGTAGAAATTCTGTAGGTAGGTTGTCAGCTGCTGGAGTTGTTGGTTTAAGTTTTTTGAGGAGCTTAGCAATTGTATTAGTTGCGACTGGGTTAGGGAGAAACTGGGAAGGTTATTTCCTGCACTGGAAGGGGTGGGGGTTTGCTAATGTTGTGTGGTTAGTGTTAGTGCTTTGGGTATTGGCAAGGGCTTGGATTGTATCGGTGAAGTATTTGTTAAATTGGGTGGGGATGTTATCTAGGTTATTTGGCAGTACAGGGGAAGGAGTGGTAGTTTTTCCTGGATGTAGTAGGTTATTTATTGAGGCCCAGAATTTTTGAGGGTTGTTGCGTTTTTCCTGTAAAGTTTTATAGTAGTTAGTTTTGTTAGTCTTTTGGCTTGGTTACAGAGCTCATGGTATCTCTGTTTTAAGACAGGGGTTTTACATTTGTGAAGTTGCGACCAGGCTTTGTCTCTTTCTTTTCTTTCATTATGGACCTTGTTTCTTTTGATAGCCATGGTTTGTGGTTGGTTTTAATTCTAGTGGTCCTAGGTGGAGCATGAGAGTTTAGGATGTTTAAAAAGGTTGAGTTAAAGTACTCTACAGCTTCATCTAGAGTTAGTTGTTTTAAGGGAGTCCAAATGCAACATTTTAGTGAGTTGATTATATCTTGTGCTCTAAAGGTTTTTTTGTTACGTATGACCCTGAGAATGGGCTGATTTGGTTGGTGAGACCGGTGTCTAGCTAAGTATGTTACTTGATGGTCACTCAGGCTAAAAATAAATAAAAATAAAATATAAATACATGTCATTTTAATCCTCCTCCCTTGCCAGTAACCCCTTAGTACTACAAATCAACCATTATCTTTTTTATCATCTTCTATCACTGTTGGAACTCCTCTTGCAATTAATATAAGTACTCCTCTTTTCTTTTCTCCCAGTTATTCCACTGAATAACAATCTTGAAAACTTTTCTTTATCAAATGCACATGCTTAATTCTCTCCAAATGTGTCTCCTGTAGCATAGCTATTTGCACATAGATCACTACTCCTTTTTTGTACACATATCTGTGAGACCATTTACATTTAAAGATAATATAGAAAGCACCATTATGTTAAAAAGGTTATTTATTCCCACCTTCTATATGTAACAGCTTTGTTAAGTATCTAGTTCCAACTTCTGTGTTACATGCATACACTGTTTGGCTAGCTGAATTTTATACAGTTGCACCTAGTCATATCCATTTGAGCCTATGTCACATCTTACATAATGTTTTGTTTTATTGAAAGCAAAAATACACCCGCTAACACCTACTAACTTAATACTAACACACAAAACTATATACATCTTCAAATATGAAGTCTTACCTTCCTGATAGGAATAATTATCTCAAACTGACAGTCACACTAACAGACTTGGGTTAACCTAAAAGGAAAGTTATCTGTGGTACAATGGTTTTGTCTTCTCTTTATTGCTCTCCCAGATTCAGAAAACACTTGAATACTTACAGAAAACATTATCTGCTAGTCATCGAAAGAAAGAAGTATTCTGTTTTACTGCTCTTTATCAGAATGTCTCCATAGAGACATAAGAATGAGATACAGAGTTGCTTCTACAAGCATTTACTTGCCAGGGAAAAGCTTTACTATATTCAATGTTCTTTTTTATTTATTTGCTTTCTCTTAAATCTTATTACTAGAGCAAGCCAAGGGCATTAATCCAGTCATTCCCCTCTGCAAGAATAATAAAAAAAAACTCAATTTGTCTTGCGTCATGCACTTTTGACCAGATGTTTCTTCTTTTTTTTTTTTACACTGTAGTGTCTACATTTTTTCAAGCAGTATAGGGAAAAACCGAAGGAGGAAAAAACAGACAGGCCCCTGTTTGCTTTATTATCCCCATTAGACTTGAAAATAACTGAGGAAAACTTTATGTTATAGCATGCAGGATATATCATGCATTATAAAAATACTACTGTTAAGAAAAATTAGTTTCACTTACAGTTAACTTTCTCCCTCCTCTATGCCTCTACTAAGTGTTCTTCCATACATTAATGACATGAAGTAGGGCATATGCCTTAGAGTCCTCTACAAGTTTAACAAAGAAAAAAGTCCAATATTTCAAGCTTTTCTTGTTTTGTCATGCTTCAAAAATATAATTAATGTTTTGTAATCCCACATTTATTTGAAAACAGGAATAAAACCGGCAACCTGGAAATTATCTCCCTCTCCCTAATCCAGTCCCTGCTTCATTTCCAAAAATTATCTGTTCTGCTAGTCAACCCTTGTGCTTTTTCCTGTCTCTCAACATTGTCCATTAAAACACCAGAAAATGTTTCACTGGCACAGTCTCTCTGAGGTCTTTAATACCAAAGAACAAGCAGAAGAATTGCCTCCTGTTTCACAGCACACTTTGCTGGACAAACTTTTGTATTTCCACCTAAATATGGTCCGCTTCAAAAAAAATATTTTGTCCCTCCAGAAAAGAAAAGAATATTCTGAAGATAGTTGGGTACAGCAGTTTGAATCTCATGCCTGCTTCTCAACACTCCCTGATTAGTGGAATAAATTTAGTCCTCTCTTGCTATTTCCCATCTTTAGTATTTTGTCCTTCCCACAGTTTTTTCAGAATCAGCTCCTTCCGCTGGTAGTATTGCATCTTTACTATTAAAGGTCTATGTTGCTTTCTCATGGCCAGGTTTGGAGCATACACAGAATGTGCCTTTTCAATTAACAAACACTGCTGTGGAATACCAGTCCAGTTGCTTATTTGTGCATTCATAAAATTAATACAATATGTTCCTTCTCTAGTACAGAAGAAAACCAGAGATAAAATCTCAGGTTTTCCCTATATGCTCTGTCCTATTTTTTGAAACATCTCTTCTTGAGCAATCTCAGAATCAGACAGCCTTTTCTTCATTTCAGCCTCTGAGTTTTGCAGCCTTTCGTTACTTGAATTGATATACTTCATCAATGTTTTGCTTATTGTAATCAGCTATGAGTACATTTGATTTACGGTTTCCTCTAGGATACTGGAAGTCATGTCTTAAACCAAAGCTGGATTTGCACTGCTTTTTGCTAAACAGCTGCAGAATTCTTCCTAGTCAGTGTTTTTCCTCACCTTTTGTGATTGATAACCTTTCAGGTTCCCTGAATTTCTTTTTTGCTGGCATCCAGGCAGTGCACTCACTAGCCAGTTACTAAACTTTACCCCAAAATACGAGTTTACTGTCTCTCTTTTCAGAGTTTTTGTTTTCACACTGGGAGAGCTGAAATTCAGCTGTTACTTAATGTGCACCCATCTTGGAAGTGCTTTCAAAAGCAACTTATGTCTCTCTCTTTCTATTTATAGCCATCTACCCATCCATAATAATGATTTTGACTCATGAAAGCATGGGAGTGTGGAATGTTTGCTCCCTCCCACCCTCAACTCCCCAGCCACGTCACAGATCCTCAAATTTAACTTTTCTGTACCACACCCTAAAATCTCATTATGTGATAAGCCTCACCTCAAAGCCACACAGCATTCAAACAACTATCCTTAACTCTCCACTCAGAACAAACATCAAGTCAATACAGATCTTCACACTTCTAAACACTACCTGCTAACCCACTGCTATATTTCCCAACTTAGCCATACTGAGTCCATTCCACTCTAAATTCATACAACAAATATATTATTTCACATAATACATTTAAAAATTTTTTATTTTTATTTATTTTACATTTGTTAACCGGGAGAGTCCGACTGGATACATGTCCATTTTCAGCGGAGGCCCGGGGAGAAAAGCTCCAGGTACATAACAGACATATGAACATTGTTAATGCAAAAAAGGAAGATAGTTGAGTTCTAAATACAATATAAAGATACATCACATCTTGGGAAAAAAATAACAGCAGCATATAAAAAAAAACATAGGTCAGTTACAAAGGCGAGGCACCTTGTTAAAAAGCGGTTAAGGATAGTGAGGTAAGAGAAGGGTAAATGATAGTGGTTAATCAGGTTTGGAACAGGGACATTGCCAGAGAGTATTGAGATGGGGTTTAAGCTTTTTTTTGAATTGTAGGAGTGAAGGTTCTGAGGTGAGCATGGTCGGTAGGGAGTTCCACATTTTACCTACAAAGTTTGAGAATAGAGAATCCCCAGCAGAATAAAAGCCTGTGTCTCCACAATATTCTCCCAGCACTAACACGGACTCATTTAAGTTCAACCCTCACATAAAACTTGTACCAGTAATATTCAGTAGTACTTACTCTCTCTTTCCTCTTCATCTTCATCCATTTAACTATAACTCGTACACTCTGACACACGTTTCAATTCCCTCATCCTGTATTTCACTAACAAAACTGAAAATCCCACCTGGCCTCAACAGATACCTTATTCCCTATCAAAACTGTATAGAGTATAATATAACCATTCACAATTCTACAACCAACCAACTCTGCCTGAAAACAAAAATAAATTAAAATGGCAGACAATCTATTACTACATCTCCCAAAACATAAATAGCAGTGGTGACATATACCCTAAACTTAGCTCAACCTCTACCCCTCACTCACCCTTCCCTACTATCTCTACTGACCCAATCTCTCCCATACAGTAGTCCACAAACTTGCCCTCTTTCCTTACCATCCATATTAACATTAGAAGTACCTATAACAAGCTACCAGAATTCCATGTATGGTATACCTTGCATTCACCTGACACTGTAGTAATAACACAGACATTGCTACAAAATGAAACAAAAGATGATGAGATACTCCCATTGGATTAAAACATATTCAGGGCAGACAGAAAACATGAGACAGCTGGAGGTGTTGGAGGTGTTGCAATACACTGTAAAAACCCTACAACTCACCCTATCACCTCTAACACACCTTACGTCCAATCTGACAAAATTGAAATCTTCATATCTATGCTCAAACTAAATCGGCACAGATCCTTGCACATAATCAGAGCTACATCCCACCTGGAAACAATCATAACATAGCAGATCACTTCTGTTGGGTAGCCATCCAGCATCACCTATGAAAAACTATTACGTGACTTCAGTATGACGCTCTCTTTTTCTCTACACTAACAGCCCCACCCATACCACAAATCTACAGACTAACACACAATTGATCACCACTGCCACATGTCTCAATAATAAAAATAACAAGTATATCACAAAACTGAAAAAACAAAGAAACGGAACCCAAAGCAGTGTCAGGAACAAATTTTAAAGTAACACACTGTTATTGCACGATAATACTTTATTGTTGTACGCGTCCACAACAACACAAAACTTTCCACAGCAAACACAAAAAACTCTACAGCTGATACTGCACACACAGATTAGCACACACAGATTGAGCGCTTTCCCTGTTTGAAGGGAAGAAAGCGCTCAATCTGTGTGTGCTAATCTGTGTGCAGTATCAGCTGTAGAGTTTTTCATGCTTGCTGTGGAAATTTTCGTGTTGTTGTGGACTCGTACAACAATAAAGTGGATCTGGTACATGCAGTAGCAGTGTGATTTACTTTTTTACATTAAGTATATCACAAAAGACTGAATACTTACTTCTATACCAGGTAAAATCTCTGACTCCAGGAGGCTCAAACTCTTTAAGCTATCTCCCCATATTCACCATATGAAAGCAAACAAAAACAAAGAAACACCATCACTTTAATGTGGCTTCTAATCTCTCAAATTTCAACAAACTCATCTCATACCTAAAATAGTATAACTGGACTAACCTAAATCACCTACCACTCGATGTCGCTGTATCACACTTCAATAAATCATCTTCTTTCGGATGTTCCTGTTAGGGGTCACCACAGCGGATCATCTGTTTCCATTTCTTTCTGTCTTCTGCATCTTGCTCTGTCACACCAACCACCTGCATGTCCTCTCTCACCACATCCATAAACCTTATCTTAGGCCATCCTCTTTTTCTGTTACCTGGTAGTTTCATCCTTAGTATCTTTTTCCCCAATATACTAAACATCCCTCCTCAGCACATGTCCAAACCAAAGTAATCTTGCCTCTCTGGCTTTGTCTCCAAACTGTCCAACCTGGGCTGACCCTCTAATATACGTATTCCTAATCCTGTCCACCCTCGTCACACCCAGTGCAAATCTTAACATCTTTAACTCTGCCACATCCAGCTCTAACTCCTGCCTTTTTGTCAGTGCCACTGTCTCCAACCCATATAACATAGTTGGTCTCACTACCATCTTGTAGACCTTCCCTTTCACTCTTACTGGTACTCATCCCTCACAAATCACTCCTGACACTCTTCTCCACCCTCTCCATCCTGCCTATACTCTCTTCTTCACCTCTCTTCCACACTCACCATTACTCTGAACTACTGATCCCAAGCATTTAAACTCACCCACTTTCGCCACCTCTACTCCTTGCATCCTCACCATTCCTCTATCCTCCCTCTCATTCACACACATATATTCTGTCTTAGTCCTGCTGACCTTCATTCCTCTTCCCTCTAGAGCATATCTCCATCTCTTCAGGGTCTCCTCCACCTGTTCCCTACTCTCACTACAAAGCACAATCACTTCAATAAATATACTCCTAAAAATGTAAGAGTACTGACAGTAAACAAGTTATGACAGGACAAATTATAAAAGCTAAAAGGTATAACTCTGGATCAAAAGGGGTGATATATATAGCAAGGTGCCAAAAGTGTGCCAGCTTTTATGTGTGAAAAATTGAGAGGACACTTACGGAACAGATATGTGAACAACTTTATAACACTAGATGTGGGAATATTAACAATTCTGTTTCTAATAATATTGAAAAATATCCTAACTCTTCATTTTTTGTACCTGAGAAAGTTGATACACACACACACACACACACACACACACACACACACACACACACACACACACACACACACACACACACACACACACCTTGTTGGACCACTGACAGAGGTTCTAGAAGTGTGGAACTGTGGAATTAAAACTGGATGCTGGGCAGCATTCAGGGTTGAATGAGTTTTTAACAATTTCTAGTACTTTAAAACTTTGATCTTAAGAAGTTTTAGATCAGTTGGGAAGTGGATAAAGTAGTAAAAAATCAGTGCTACTTGTAGTAAAAAATCAGTGCTACTTATAATGATTTATAAATATTTGTATACATACTTGGCAAATACTTTTCCATACACATTTGTTGTAGGAATAATGTTTATTCTTAACATGTATTTTATTCATTAGACTTAGAACAGTCTACTATCAACTCCATATTTTAAAGGTGTATTTAAATGGAAATTTGTGTTTGCTCCTTTAAACTTCTGGCCCACCATCTCACTAAATTTTAAATAACTTTACTGAATAAAGTTGATAGAGGGAAAAAAGCACATGAGCAACAGTAAAAGGTTTTAAAACTTACGGAATGGTTAATTAAAAATGTTCTGATAAATTCCTGATTACTAGGATGACAGTGCTAAGCAAAGTTTATGTATCTGTAAACAAACTGTGGAAACACTGTTTTTTTTCCCCTAGAGGTGTCAATTTTCACTACTGTGTTTCTTTTGGTCATCAGTTGGTCTACAGTTTTGGACAGATACAGTTTTGGTATGGACAGGCTATATTCCAGCTCAATGACAGACTGAGCAGCTATTAAAGCAGAAATTTATACATCAAATCAGATTTTATGAAATAAAAAAATGTAAATATGCAATTTGAGGGAGGGCATTCCACATAGTCTTCACTTTCTAGAACTTTGATTCATTGTATCAACCTGACTTACTGGCATTTCAGCAGTTTGTAAGCATTATTCATGGAACAAAACATATGGTGTAACATAGCTGATGTTGGATGCCTTTTACTGTTTGTGACAATGGAAGGGTTAGCTGTGTGTTACCTAACTGGTTCACCAGTAAGGAGCTGACAAGTTCTACTGAAAGGAGCACTTTTGTACTGGTGTCTTTTCATGACAGAGGAAGGCCCAGAAGTTAATCCATTATAGTCTCCAAGTTTTCTAATATTTTATTTCACTAATTGCTTACTGGCACAAGCCTGTCATAGCTTTACATTTGTGCAGTCTACCAAGTGGGTGATATTATGTTTACTTATGCAGCTGCAGATTATCGCAATTGATGTCTAGAGTTTTTGCTTTCAATCAAATATAAACCATGGAATATTTAGAATCACTGTTCTTAAAACTTCTCCTTGCCTCTATAGGAAGCTAAGCTGTTGAGGTGCTTTTTGCCAATAAATTATCAGCTCTAGCTTGTTAACTTCACTTTTCAACAAAGATTGTTTTTTAATAATGAAATGGTTGGCAGGTATGTGCTTTGCACATTTTTCTTAGCTTCCTGGCTGTAGCTACACATTTCATGTTTCTGATATTCACTGATAAAAATGATTTCCACTGACCACGAACTGATACTTTAAATGAAGTATGAGGGGAACTACAGAAGTGTATTATATATTATACACACACACGTGTATATATATATATATATATATATATATATATATATATGTGCGTGTGTGTGTGTGCATATATAAATATATACACACACACACACACACACACACACACACACACACACACACACATATATGTGTGTGTGTGTGTGTGGGTATCTGTGTGGAGTCTGCATGTCTTCCCCGCAGTTGGGTGGGCGTTCGAAAGACATGCGTAAATGGGCATGCCTTCATTGAAGGTTGAACATCGAGCTGGCACCTCGCCAAAATCTACTGCCAATCATTACCGGACCGGAGTTCCGCTGTGGCGACCCCTAACCTGGAAAAGCCGAAAAACAACAACGTATATATATATATATATATATATATATATATATATATATATATATATTTATATATATATATATATATATATATATATATATATATATATATATATATATATATGTGTGTGTGTGTGTGGGCATATATATATATATATATATATATATATATATATATATATATATATGTATGTATATATATATATATATATATATATATATATATATATATATATATATATATATATATATATGTGTGTGTGTATATATATATATATATATATATATATATATATATATATATATATATATACATATACACACACACATATATATATATCTATATCTATATATATATATATACATATATATATATATATATATATATACACACACACACACACACACACACACACACATATTATATATATATATATATATATACACACACACACACACACACATATATTATATATATATATATATATATATATATATATATATATATATATATATATATATATATATATATATATATATATATACATACATATATATATATTGAGCACATCCAACTGGCTTTCCCTAACAAAGGGAGCATAGACTGCAGTGTTACCATCTGGAACATGTCCAGTCCCCTGTACGTTTTGGCACTAAAAAGAATCTGGAGTAAGTTCCGGATCCAATTTGGTCTGCTGGGATGGTTTGGATGACTCTCTCTGACAGCAACTTGACCACCACAGTTGCCTGATCCCTGTGACTGGGTGGAACATCTGGGATTTTTTTGGGAACAAAGGGTGGAAGAGAAAAAGGGTATGACATAACCTCTGGTAATAATTCTTTGTACCCACTTGTCTTGACTGATACTTAGCCAGGCTTCTGGACACAAAGAAATGCTACTCCCGACCGGCCCCAGAGAAGCAGAGTCAGGCCCCACATCAGGAGCACTGGTAAGGCCAGCCCAGAAAGGAATCACGACCTCCCTGGTTTTGCGGACTGCCCCTGCCTCTAGGGCGACATCTATCATTTCCTCCTCCTCTGCCTCTGAAAAAGGAGTCACCCTGTGCCTCCTGGACAAACTTCTGGGACTTCTTGAACCACATCTTACCGCCCCTCTGACCTTAGGGTATGGTCTAGAGGGAACAGTAAAAAGTATTCCCACGGCTGAGGGTGTTTTTCCTTCTTGCTCACACCGGGTGAGTGTCCTTTACCTTGGATTCAAACAATGAGAAACCGTCGAAGGGGGCGTTGATAAAGGTAGACTTAAACGGTTCCACAAAGTTACACAAACGCATCCAGGAATGACACCTTAGGGAAATTCCTGAACCAGCTGTTCTACTTGCTCCATCAGCCGCATATGAAATAAGCCGCATGGAAGAGTTAACGATAGAGTTCAAGGTGGACAACTGGGCAGAAACCTTGTCAAGGACTCCCTCAGCACATGTACCTTGTAAAGATTCTCCTAACTCTTTAAGGAGATCTCTCTGAAGCCTCGTAAAGTGAGTAAGGTAATTCAGTGATCTAAGGGTAAATGCCACAGAAGAAAAGATACGCTTCCTGTATCTGTCCATCGTTCGAGACTCCTTATTCGGCAGATGAACAGAAGTAGAAGTCTCAGCTAGCTCCTTCTTAGTGGCCGCCACCTCCACCATGGCATCTACAGGCACACCTTTAGATAAAAAGTCTTTTCCTGGAGGGGAAGAAAGGAACTTGTTCGGTCTCCTGGGGACTGGCTCCATGGCATCAGGAGTATCCCACACCTTTCAACTAACTAAATCCATCAGTTTGTCGAAGGGTGGAGATACCCAAGAGGCAGAAGGTTGAGACCCGAAAGCCTTCAGGTACACAGACTCCTCATCAGAAGGGGTGAAAGTGGATCAGCCACACCTCTGTTTAAGGATCTCCAGAATGTCTACGAAGGAGACATCATCAGAGGATGACTTGGGGGATCCTTCCAACTCCTCGATGTCATTGTCAGATGTCAAAGACTCATCTTGGGAGTCGACATGCTTCCTCTTACAAGTCCTCTTCCATGGGGGCTCCTCAGAAGGACATTCTGGGGAGGTCTCGGAAAAGTGGGGGCCATCAGCCGGTGGTTCCTGAAGCTGGGGGACTCTGCTGCCACTGGAGGGAGTAGGAGCTGAGACAGAAGTAGGTGCTATAGGGGAAAGAGTGCTGGTACCTCTGGTAGGAGCTGAGAATTGGGACAGCACACTCCTCATCATCTCCAATGCCAACCTCTCCAGCTCCGAGGCAACCAAGGATGCCATCAGCATCAGAGCCATTGCTCAGAGATAGACGCAGGGTCTGAACTCACCTTAGCCGACACGCCGACAGGAAGACTCAGAACCGAAGAAGTTCAGTTCCAAGTATCCCTGTCGGGGCCGACTGGACAGCTTCGGCCCGTGGACACTATGGACGGCATCAAAAGTGTCAGAGCAGAACTCTGCTCTGAAACAGCCACAAGGGGAGCTGGGGCCGAAGGTTCCACTGGTGGTACCAAGCACTCTGGCTCCGAAAGACCAGCATGGCTTGGAGGAGGAATGAACACAGAGGCTTGAATGGGCTTGAGTGGCTCTGGAGCAGACTGGGTCAGAACCAACAACAATTTAGGCAAAGCAGATGACTTCAAAAGTCTCAGCACTACCCTCTCCACATCTTCTTCCGATAAACTCCTGGAAGACCTGGATGACACAGCAAGAGATTGAGATCTCGGAGATACAGGAGACTTCAATAACAAGGAGGCCAGTAGAGGGTCCATAGACCGGCTCCAAGAAGCAGTCTCAATAGTCTCAGCAGTCGGCTCCAAAATACTTGGAACTGACCCTGCAACAACAATGCCGCTCTCAGTCGGCTCCAAGGTTTGTGAAGCTAATGACAGTTTTTGAAATTTTAAGAGGTGGCTCCGAGACACCAGCTGGTGCCGGGGACGGCCTCTTAGAAGATTTTGACTTTCCCTTGGTAGATTTAGAGGATGATGAGGAACTAGACAAATCTTCCTCGAAGGAAGGTTTAAGAAGACCTTTTAGGATGAGCTTGTTCTTCCTTTCCTGCAACACCCTAAGACTAAATGCATGACAAAATAAACAAGTCTCCTATAAATGGATAGCTCCTAAACAGTAAACGCAGTTACCGTGACCATCCATTACAGACATTTTTTGAGAGCACATAATACATTTCTTAAAGCCAGATGGCTTATGATCCTTACTCTCTTTACACATTCTATCGATATAGGAGACACGCACATATAGAAAGGGAAGGTGGAGGACTAGGTCCTCCAAGTTAAACGGGCCTAGCCTGAGTGGGAAGAGATAGGGTCTTCTAACTGAAACAGACCAAATAGTTAGAGAAAGCAAGAAATTATCACACACTCAACAGGAACAGTAATGAGCGAGAATTCTCAAATTCACGCTTATGTCAAGCACAAACAGAACGTAGTTCAGTTAACAATATTAGCAACCCAACAATGCTAACAACAAGCTAAATAATTAGGCTAAATAACAAGCGGAAAAAGTACAGTTTTATACCTACCATAAATGTAGATGTTCGAGTGTATACACTGCTGCAGTCATTACACTTGGGTTTTCCTGCTGTCAGGCGGTTCCCCAGTCGGCCCGAGTTCCAAAGTCTTGGCACGGCATTGGTTGCTGTCGCCTCCTCCCTGACGTCAGTGCGACAGGGGTATATAAGATGCAGCTGACGCTATTTTCTTCAGTTTTTCTTGCCCCAGATGTCAGGTGCCCCTAAATAGGTAGGCAATTCCAATTGCTAATAAAACATACATAAGAAAAGCAAAAAACAACTTACAGCTACCAGCAAATACTCCCCATAGGTAGTAAGGGTAGAAGACATAGGTACGTACCAGCCAGTAAGAGGGGAAGGAGGGAGGGTAACCTGGACTGCAGCAGTGTATACACTCGAACATCTACATTTATGGTAGGTACAAAACTGTACTATGTTCATCGTGTTACACTGCTGCAGTCATTACACTTGGGTAGAATCCCAAAGCTGAGGAAGGGTGGCTGGTTCTATAAGGCATTAGGGGTGGCTATAAGGCCCTGCAGCACTGCAGTGGCAAAGCCAGCTCTGGATTTAGAGTATAGAGGCAGATGGAAATGCTTGTTGAAGGTATGTACAGAACTCCAAGTTGCTGCTTCCAAAATATCCTTGGTAGGTACTCCCCTGAGGTAGGCAGTTGAAGTGGCTGTTGCCCTGGAGAAGTGAGATCTAATGCTGCTAGGAACAGGTTTTCCATGGTATGTGTAGCAGAAACGTATTCAATGTCCTAGCCATTTTGAAATAGTCTGCTTTGAAATGGCTTTTCCCTGTGCTCCTGCAGAATATGCTACCAATAATTGCTCAGATTTTCTGAAAGCTTTGGTTTTGTCCAAGTAGAAGCGTAACTGCCTGTGAATGTCCAAAGAGTGCAGTAGTCTCTCACCTTTATTCTGTGGTTTAGGATAAAAAGTTGGCAGGTGAATAGTTTGGTTTAGAGCCACACTGGATACCACCTTTGGCATAAAGGTAGGGTTAGTTCTTAAAGACACCCTGTCCTGGTGGAAAATGAGGAAAGGTTCCACTGCCATTAGTGCCTATAATTCTGAAACTCTTCGTGCTGATGTTATTGCCAGGAGCAGAGCAGTTTTCCAAGAGATATATTTTAATTCTGCTGTGTTGGCTGGCACAAATGGAGGTAAAGTTAGCTTCTCCAAAACAAAGTTGAGGTTCCAAGTTGGAGTAGGTGCTCTACGGGCGGTCTTATGTTTTTAGCCCCTCTGAGGTACTGTTTTAACAGAGGATTAGAGAAAATTGGTGTATCCGTGTTGTAATGAGCAGAGATGGCAGAGGCGTGGATCTTGATGGATGAGAAGGAGAGTCTTTTGTCCAGCATCTCATTTAAGTATTGTAGTATCTGAGGAATGTTTGGGACAAGAGGGTCAAGGCTGTGAGCTTGGTTCCAGGCACAGAATCTCTTCTATTTATCCGAATAGGCTTTCCTGGTACTAGGCCTTCTGGCCTCCAGAATGACATCCATAACAGCTTTGGAGAGAGGCATTGCTTGCTTGACTAAGGAATCTTCCATGCAGCTAGGTTTAAGGTCTTTAGCTGGCTGTGTAGTATTTGTTTGTTGTGCTGAGTCAGCAGATGTAGGATTTGAGGCAAAATCCAGGGTGGTTCTTGTGCTAAGCTCCTTGCGATTGGGTACCAGTGCTGGTGTGGCCTGTCTGGTGCAATCAGGATCATCTTTGGCTCTTCCTGCCTGGATTTTAGGAGTACCTTTGGCAGGAGAGGTAGTGGTGGGAAAGCGTATACTTGTAGGTTCTCCCAGCTGAATGAGAGGGCATCCACTTTCCATGCTTGTGGATGGTAAATCCTCTGCAGAATTTTTGTAGCTGGCAGTTTATTGGGGATGCAAACAGATCTATGTCCGGGCTCCACCATTTCTGTGTTATCATTCTGAAAATTTGTGGATTCAACTCCCATTCGTGGGGATCCATGATGTTTCTGCTTAAGTCGTCTGCCAGTGTGTTTTTGTCTCCTGGCAGGAATTGTGCTTGCAAATGAAATTGAAGGTTTATAGCTGTGTTCCACAAGGTCATAGCTTGTCTGCATAGGGGGTAGGAGTGAGTGCCCCCTTGTTTATGTACCACATAACTGTGGTGTTGTCTGTCTTTAGTAGTAGTTGTCCTGGATGCAGCAGGTCCTTGAAAGTTATAAGCGCAATTTTGTACAGCTAGCATCTCTTTTTGATTGATGTGAAGATGCCTTTGTTCTGCAGGCCACGTGCCCTGAATACATTTGCCTGCCATGTGTGCTCCCCAGGCGTAATCCGATGCACCTGTTGTCAGTGTTTGCCTGGCTGTGGGTTGTGTAAAAGGCTGTCCCTTGTTGAGGTGACAAGCTTGAGCCCACCACTGAAACTCCTGTTGAAGGCAAGGGATTAGTGGTGTAACTGTTTCCAAACTTTGACAGTGTTGAGACCATACATTCTTTAGGTAGCATTGTAGTTTCCTCATATGCAGTCTGGCATATGGAATTAGTAGTATGCAAGATGCCATGTAACCCAAGGCCTGCAGAAGTTTTCTTGCAGGGAGTTGGGTCTTCATTGCCATCAATTGAAAGTATTGAGTCAGTTGTCCTTGTCTGGCGTGAGATAAGCCATCTGGGCCGTTGCGTTCAAGCTGGTACCGGGAAATATAATCTCTTGTGAGGGCACTAGTTTTGATTTCTTTTCATTTACTGTGTACCCCAGGCAACTTAATAACTTTTTTACAAACGCCAGATGCTTTAGAAGAATGTCCTTGCTCTCTGCTTGAATCAGGCAGTCGTCCAGGTACGGATACATTTGAATTCCTTTCTGTCTGCAAAATGCAATTACTGGTGCCAGGCACTTTGTGAAGACCCTGGGTGCAGTAGATAAGCCAAAGGGCAGTGCAGAGAATTGGTAGTGCATTGAGCTCGCTATGAATCTGAGGTATCTTCTGCAGTTAAATATTATAAAGTACAGTTTTGTACCTACCATAAATGTAGATGTCCGATAGGAATGCATCTGCAGTCCTTACAAATGGGTTGTCCTGTCGTCAGGCAGCCCTTCGGTCGGCCGGATTCCAAAGTCTGGGTCTGGCTTCGGCTGTTGTCGCACTTCACCCGACGTCATAGCTGCAGTTCTTCGGGTATAAAGGCATCAGCCGACGCCATTTTCCTCAGTGTTTCTTGCCCCAGATGCCAGGTGCCCTCTTGGATGGCTAAATTTGGATAAATGCCAATGTTTCCAAATAGTAGAGAGGAAACACATAAAATAAGCATGTATGTACATATATACAAACAAATACACCATAATAGATCCCCCCCGGAAGCTAGCTAAAAGATGGCAAATACCCTAGGAGTACCACAGAGGGGAAGGTGGGCGGGTAATCCTGACTGCAGATGCATTCCTATCGGACATCTACATTTATGGTAGGTAGAAAACTGTACTATGTCCTTCAAGGATGCATCTGCAGTCCTTACAAATGGGCAGAATACCATAGCCAAACTAGGGGAGGAGGAAAAAAAGAGAGATGATGGTGTAGTCAGGATCCCTTGCAAAACAGCAGTGGCAAAACCTGCTCGGGATCTAGAGTATAAAGGTAAATTATAATGCTTGGCAAATGTATGCACGGAGGTCCAAGTAGCAGCCTCTATAATGTCCTTGGTAGCCACTCCTCGTAAGAAAGCTGTGGTAGTGGCTGTAGCCCTTGTGGAGTGAGGCCTGATGTTCTCTGGAGTTTTCTTTCCATGGTAGTAGTAACAAAATCTAATGCAATTTCCTATCCACTTGGAGATTGTCTGTTTTGAAATTGGTTTTCCTTCCTTTCCTGTTGCATATGCTACCATAAGCTGGTCAGTTTTTCTATTGGACTTGGTCCTGTCCAGGTAGTAGCGTAATTGTCTATGTACATCCAAGGTATGCAACAGTCTTTCTCCCCTGTTCTGTGGGTTGGGGAAGAATGTAGGTAGGTGGATAGCCTGATTTAAAGACACTCTGGATACCACCTTAGGCATAAATGTAGGATTTGTTCTCATAGACACTCTATCTTGATGGAAGATCAGGAAGGGTTGCACTGCCATTAATGCCTGTAGTTCAGAAACCCTTCTTGCTGAGGTGATTGCCAGCAGGAAAGCAGTCTTCCAGGATAAGTACTGTAATTCTGCTGTTGCTGCTGGTTCGAAAGGGGGAAGTGTCAATTTTTCTAGCACAAAGTTCAAGTCCCATGCTGGCAATGGTGGTTTCCTAGGAGGTTTTACATTTTTAATTCCTCTCAGAAACTGCCTGAGCAGAGGATTTGAGAAGACAGGAGGATCCAAGCTGTATTCTGCTGAAATAGCTGATGCGTGTATCTTGATGGAAGAATAGGACAGGCCTGTATGGAAGAGCTCTGCCAAGTACTCCAGGATGTTGGCTATGTTTACCAGTGACACATCTTCTCCCTTTGCAGTACTCCAAATGAGATATCTTTTCCATTTTGCTGCATAATTCTTTCTTGTTGAAGGTCTACGAGCCTCAAGGATAATGTCTTTAACCCTTTGGGATAAAATTGGGTTAATTGATCTTATGTAATGTTCCAGGCAGTCAGCTGCAGAGTTTTCAGGTTTGGATGCAGGATGTTGTAGTTGTTCTGTGTTAACAGCAATGGGATCAGGGGTAGTGTCCATATTTGTTCCCGAGACATGCTCCTCAGTAATGGGTACCAATGTTGCCTTGGCCAGTCTGGAGCTATCAGAATGATCCTTGGACGTTCCTCTTTGATCTTCAGAAGCACCTTGTGCATCAAAGGAAGAGGTGGGAATGCATATGCTGTCAGGTTTTCCCAACTGAAAGATAGGGAGTCCACCTTCCAAGAAAGTGGGTGGTACGTCCTTGTGCAGAATTTCTTTAGCTGGTGATTGAGTGGGGATGCAAATAAGTCTATTTGTGGTAGTCCCCATTCTCTTGTGATGGCTTTGAAGATGTCCGGATGCAGCATCCATTCGTGGGCATCCGTGGTAGTCCTGCTTAATATGTCTGCTAGAATGTTTTCTTTTCCCGGTACAAAAATTGCTTGTAACTGAATGTTGTAGCTCAGAGCCACATCCCATAGGTCCAGTGCCAGCCGGCATAGAGGGTATGAATGTGTGCCTCCCTGTTTGTTGATGTACCACATAACTGTGGTGTTGTCTGTCCTTATCATCAACTGACCTTCTCGGAGAAATGGTCTGAATGACTGGATTGCCAATTTTACTGCCAGCATTTCCTTTAGATTTATGTGCAGGCGCAGTTGGTCTTGAGTCCATAAGCCTTGTATGCACTTGTCCAGCATGTGGGCCCCCCAACCGAGGTCTGAGGCGTCTGTCGTGATGGTTTGGCTTGGTTGACTGTTGCAGAAGGGCAATCCTGTGTTTGATTGACAGGCCTGAGCCCACCATAGGAACTCTTGCTTCAGGCATGGGATTATTGGAATTTTGGTTTCTAGGCTGTGCTTGTGTTGAGACCACAAGTTCTTTAGGTACCACTGTAGCTTTCTCATATGCAGTCTGGCATGAGGGACCAGAATTATGCAGGATGCCATGAAGCCTAGGGCTTGCAGTACTTTTCTTGCTGTTAGATGGTTCTGCTTTGTTAATGCCAAGAAGTAGAGAGGTAGTTGCTCTTGCTTTTCTGCAGTTAGGAATGCCATCTGTTTTGATGTGTCCAGCTCTGCACCCAGAAAGGTTATTCTTTGGGATGGAATCAGCCTTGACTTTTTTATACTGACTGTATATCCCAGGGCTTGCAGCAGGTAAATGACTCTTTGTAAGTCTTCTGTTAGCTTGATGAAGTCTTTCTGAGAGACAAAAACGTGTGTGGTGCTTATTGCTGGAGTCTTTTACACGTTAATAAATTGTTTGTGGATTATTCGTGCCTGATTGTGAGCCTTTTTGCCCTGATAGCTACTGGACTGGTGTGGCTGCTTTTCTTTTGTGCGGTTCTTCTGTTAGCTTGTTTTTGTTGTCCATTTGTATCAGGCAGTCGTCCAGGTAGGGGTAAATTTGGATTCCCTGAAGCCTGCAATGAGCAATTACTGATGCCAGGCATTTCTTGAACACTCTGGGCGCAGTAGATAAGCCAAAGGGCAATGCTGAAAATTGATAATGCTCTGATCCTGCAAGAAATCTGAGGTATCTTCTGCAAATTTGGTCATATGGGGACGTGCAGGTATGCCTCCTTGAGATCTAGAGTTACCAGCCAAGACTCCTTGCCCAACATGGGAAGAAGCTGCTGTAGGGTCAGCATTTTGAATTTTGGAACAATGAGGAATGTGTTTACAGCGGACAGGTCGGGAATAGGCCTCCATTTGCTCTCTTTTCTTGGTACCAGGAAGAGTCTGGAGTAAAATCCCTTTCCTTGTTCCATAGATGGTACCTTTTCCACAGCTCTCATTCTTAATAATTGAGATATTTGCTTTAGAGCTTCTGCCCTTTGAGTAGGTGGTAGGTTTGGCATTCCTCTCTTTCCTGGTAGAGTATGGAAATGGAACCTGTAACCTTGGTCTATAGTTTGCAAAATCCATTTTTCCCTTGTGATGCAATGCCAGTTCTTTGAAAATAAGGCTAGCTTTCCGCCTAAGGGTGCTTCCAGTTGTTCCCTGGTAGGCGGTGCCACAGCCAAGTCACTGTGATTGTGTTGTTGTAGTGGTGGTGGCTGCGTCTGTGCCTCGCTGGTTGTTACCCTGCCACTGGCATCCCCTGTAGGCACCCCTGGATTGGCTTCTGCCTCTTGAATGCCTATTCCTGCCTCTCTGTGCTTTAGAGGAGTCCGGAAAGGACCAATTCTTGGAGGGCCAGTTCCTGCTAAACCTTGGAGGTTGAACCTGTAAGAAATCTTTCACTGTTTGTACAGATTTCGCCTTCTCTTTCATCTTTTTCAGTACCTGCTGTGCAGGAGAACCAAATAAATTGACTTTGTCCATGGGTGCATCTAAAGGTTTTGATTTGACATGGTCCGGTAAGGCCTGCTCTTTCAACCATGCATGCCTTCTGATAACTGTGCCAGTCATGGCTGATCTAAAGGAAGCCTCCAGTGCATCATAGCCACACTTTAAAGAATGGTTACTAACTTGCTGTAGGTTATGTACCATTTCCTGAACATACTTCTTATCTAAAGAGTCATCAGAGGACAGTTTTTTAGTTAACTGGTCTAGCATAAATTCTTGATATTGAATCATATGAAATTGACAGTTCAAAGCCCTAGCTGACAGAGTAGCAGAAGTGTAAACTTTTTTACCCCATCTCTCTAAGGACCTGGATTCCCTTTCAGAGGGGAGGGTTTTTTTAGCAGATGTAGTTGCTACAGCCTTAGGCCCCTGGGAGATAGTCTCGGGATCTGCAACAGGAGCCTTGTATAAATGGTGATGAGTGTCCGGGACCCTGTAGAACCTATCGGGCTTAGCAGGGGCCGGAGGTAATGAATCAGGGGCAGTGCAAGCATCATTAAAAGCATCATCTACAACAGAAAGAACTGGAGGTATAGCTAAAGGCCTATGCTGTGGCAAATGTAAAAAGGTTCTAAGCCTTTTCCTGGAGTCTGAGAAATCTTGGCCCTGCCACTGAAATTGTTCCCTCATAGCATGCAAGGTTTCCCCAAAGGAAAATTCCTCAGGTGGAGAGGCAGAAGGGATGGACTCTTCAGCATCAGAGTCTTCATAAGGGGAGTAAGGAGCCTCAGGAGGGTCTGTATTTTCTGAGTCATCAGAGGAATCATCTGTGGATACTGGCTCTGGGGGCTCTGCTCTAGGCCTCTTCTCTGGAGGTGGATGAGAGGCCCTGTCTGGATGAGGCTGGGATCCACGAATTAAAGAAATGAGATCCTCTGCCAGAGAAAGCATATGGGAACTGGAGCTGGGCCTGTGAGAGGGGGGCTTAACAGGCACAGTTTTTGAAGCTTTAGCTGCTTTAGCCCTGGCAAAGGCCTTAATAGACATGGCTGCAGGAGGCCTAGCAGCTCCACGTGCAGGGGTTGAAATATCCAAGGGAATAGTGTCAGATAATTCCTGAGAAACCGCAACTGCAGGTTGGATTTCAGAAGCCGATTCCACCAGGTTAGAAGAGGCCTCGGTAGAAGGCATGTTTTCGGCTGGGGGAAGAACCGCTTGCTCGGTTTCAGCCAAAACCGAGACACTCGTGGTTGGCTTAACAGCGGTTTCGGCCGAAACCGCGGACCGCGAGTGTCGGTCCTTTTCCCTGCGTTTTTTGGTTATTTGCGAAGTCGGAGGATCCGACGGCATAATATAAGCAAAATCAGAGCCGAAAAACTGCTCAGCAAATTCCGACCGACGTCTAAGCGTCCGTCGGTTAAAAGAAGCACAGGCTAGGCAAGCTGCTACGTCGTGGTCTGGGCCTAAACAAGGTAAGCAGTAAGAGTGGAAATCTTTATGAGGTATTTGTTTCCCACAAGTTAAACAGTTATTCACTTTTTCTGACATCGGCTGAGGCAAGAAAGAGTCCCCAACGGGGTACTTAGCTTTTTAGAAGTCTTCGAAGTAGTATTCGGTAGTAGTAATCTCTGGTTCTGACCGACCGGCACTTGCGAACAGCTTCTGCTTCGGGCGCCACGCGGCAAGAAAGACTGAGGAAAATGGCATCGGCTGATGCCTTTATACCCGAAGAACTGCAGCTATGACGTCGGGTGAAGTGCGACACTAGCCGAAGCCAGACCCAGACTTTGGAATCCGGCCGACCGAAGGGCTGCCTGACGACAGGACAACCCATTTGTAAGGACTGCAGATGCATCCTTGAAGGACATCCATGATAATATAAGCATCAAACAACGTTTGCAATATAAAGAAGCTGTGTATATTTTAAAATTTAAAACGTTATATCCAGTTGGTTTAAATGAAGATTTTAATTGGAAAATGTTGTTAAATTGAATGTAATTACACAATTTAATTTTAGTTGATTGTTTAATTGAACTTATTGACAAAGTATTTTAGTATATATATAGATAGAGTGCTTTGTGTTATTTGTACTCCTTGAAGGCTGTTGCCGAGACATCAGAGAGTTTTAATAAACTGTATTTTGGTGGATCTTTTTTGGTTGTTTCTATCTTCTGCAGTTTTGTCTGATAGGGACATGCAGGTATGCCTCTTTGAGGGTCAAAGTCACGAGCCAAGCTTTCTTGCCCAGCATGGAAAGAAGCTGCTGCAATGTCAACATTTTGAATTTCGGAACATCCAGGTAAGTGTTTAGAGATGAAAGATCCAGAATGGGCCTCCAGGCTTTGTCCTTTCTGGGTACCAGAAAGAGTCTTAAGTAAAAACCTTGTCCTTGCTCCTGTGATGGTACCCTTTGAATAGCTCTCATATCCATAAGTGCTGTTATTTGTTTTTGTGCCTCTGCCCATTGATTTGGTGGCAGGTTTGGCATTCCTTTTAACCTTGGCAGAGTGTGAAAGTGGAACCTGTAACCTTGAAATACAATGTTGAGAACCCATTTGTCTTTGGTGATCATTTGCCAATTGTGGTAGAAGAGTGCCAGTTTTCCTCCCAAGGGGGCTGCCAAGAAGGATTTGTTTGGCAGCTGTAGTGGAAAGTCATTGGAGCTGTTTTTTATATGGTTAGGGCCTGTCTTCCCCTTCTTTCTGGCCTGATGCCACCCATTGTCGAGGCCTGTAAAGTACCTTGTGTTTGACCTCTACCTCTTGGACGTCTGTATCTTCCCCTTTGAGGTCTGTCTGTAATTGGAAAGGACCAATTCTTAGTTGGCCAGTTTCTGCTAAATCTAGGAGGCTGAACCTGTAAGAAATCCTTCACCATTTGCATAGATTTTGCCTTATCCTCCATTTTCTTTAATACCTCCTCTGCCTTAACTCCAAATAACACATCCTGCTGCAAAGGTGCATCCAATAATTTTGCTTTAACATGATCTGGTAACGTATGTTCTTTTAACCAAGCATGTCTTCTAATGACAGAGCCTGTAACTGCTGCTCTTGCAGGAGGCCTCTAGAGAATCAAAACCACATTGCAAAGTATGCTTTCCAACTTGTTCAGCTGCATGCAATAAATCCTGCATTTCTTTAAAATTAGGAGGATCTGATTCTGGAAGCATTTTTTGTTTTAACTGAGACAGTAAAAATTACTGATATTTTAGCATGTGAAACTGGCAATTTAAGGCTCTCATTGCTAAAGTTGCAGACATACAAGGAATCAGGATTTAAGCTGGATTCAGTATACACATCATCCACAATATCTAACACTGGCGGAATAGCAAAGGGTCTGTGTTGAGGTAATAAAAGGAAGTCTCTGAGCCTTTTCTTGGATTCTGAATAATCCTGGCCTTCCCAGTGGAAATGCTCCCTCATGGTATGTAGGGTTTCACCAAAGGAGTAGTCCTCAGGTGGTGAGGCTGATGGAATTGATTCCTCAGCATCAGAATCTTCATAAGGGGGTAAAGAGTATCCTAGGTCTGAGGATGAATCAGAAGAGATGGACACCTGGTCGGATGAGTCATAGTCTGCATCCTGTCTAGGCCTTTTATCAGGAGGGGGATGGGACCCCCTGATCAGAGTGATTAGGTCTTCGGCCATTTTGAGCATTTGTTTCTTAGGCATGGAGGCCTGTCCTGGAGAATTCTGTATTTGTTTCTTTGACTTTAAAGAAGGCTTAGACTTAGCTGAGGGTTTAATGCTTAACTGAGTAGGTCTGAAGACACCCTCTGCAGCTGTGGATTGCTCAGCTACTCCGGATCCCTCTGAAAGGTTAGTCTCTGTAGGCTGAAGAACTTGTGCGTCCGAAGGCCCAGCCATCTCCACATGAGAGTCAGAGGCGGCTTGAGGTTCTACAGAAGCGGTCATCAGGGGCTGCGAAGGCACCTCGCTGAAAACCGGAGAACCGGCGACTGGCCTAGAAGAGGATTCGTCGTCAGTTTTGGGCCTCGGATGCCTATCCTTGTCTTTGCGCTTCTTGTGTATTTCAGTCATCGGAAGTTCCAACAGCATGGTATAATTGAATTTTCTACCAAAATAATGGGCAAAATCAAACCGATGTTTAATAGTGCGCTTGTTAAACCTAGCACAAAACCGACAACCAGTGACGTCGTGGTCAGGGCCTAGGCATGGGATACAATAGGAATGGAAATCCTTATGAGGTATTTGCTTCCCACAAGAAATACAGTTATTAACTTTTACTGACATCAGTCTGAGGCAAGAAAAAGTTTCCCCAACGGGGTACTTAGCTTTGTAGAAGACTTTGGTTCTGGATTCGGAATGAAAATCTCAGGAGACAGCCGACCGGCACTACCGCGCGGCAAGAAAGACTGAAGAAAATGGCGTCAGCTGCATCTTATATACCCCTGTCGCACTGACGTCAGGGAGGAGGCCACAGCAACCGACGCCGGACCAGGACTTTGGAACTCGGGCCGACTGGGGAACCACCTGACGGCAGGATAACCCAAGTGTAATGACTGCAGCAGTGTAACACATTGAACATCCACCAAAAACTCTATCAACACACACAGAATAATAGTGCGCAAAAGGCACCTACGCTAATCCAATCTAGAAAAACCAGTACACTGGATACCAACAAAGTAAGAAAAGGCCAAAAGGCCAAAAATTGCACCAAATGGTGCAAGTAAAAGCTAACAACTAATAACAACTACGCTAACTGATTACTATAAGCAGTAACAGTTTTAACTATATTAAACTATTCAAAACTAAACAGCCAAGAAAATTTTGTAAAAGTGGAAATAAATGCAATCACTTAGCCAGAGCCAAAGAGAAGCACAACCAAACTCGTCCATGCAGCAAACAAGATAATACAGTTGTGTACACTTACCATAAATGCAGATGTTTGAGTGTATTCACTGTTGCAGTCATCACATTTGGGGTTATCTGCTTGCAGTAGCCCTCAGTCAGCCTGATAATCAAAGTCTTGGGTCCTGCATCGGTTGCTGTCTCATCTTCCATGACGTCAGGAGGGGTATAAAGCATGCAGCCGACACCATTACATCAGTTTTTCTTGCCCCAGATGTCAGGTGTCCCCATAATGGGAAGCAATTACATACAAGGTTACACCTCCAACAAAAAAGCAAATACACCAAAAAGCTTTAAGCATAGTAAACAAAAATAAAGGTATAGACAATAGAAGTCAGGGGGCTGGAGGGAGGGGTAACCAGGACTGCAACAGTGAAAACACTCGAACATCTACATTTATGGTAAGTGTACACAACTGTACTATGTTCATCATGTTTCACTGTTGCAGTCATTACATTTCAGTAGATTCCAAAAGATAAGGATGGGAAAAGGTAATTAGATAGCATTAGGACTAGCTATAAGGCCCTGCAAGACTGCAGTGACAAATCCAGCTCTGAATTTAGAAAAGATTGGCAAGTGGTAATGCTTGGTGAATATATGTACAGAACTCCAGGTAGCAGCTTCTAGGATGTCCCTGGTAGGGATGCCTCTAACAAAGGCTGTTAAGGTAGATGCAGCCCTGGTTGAATGTGGTCTTATCCCCTGTGGGGTAGGTTTTCCATGATGCTTATAGCAGAAATCAATGCAATGGCCTATCCACTTAGAAATGGTTTGCTTTGAAATGGCCTTCCCCTCTGCCCCTGCAGCAAATGAAACCAGCAGCTGTTCAGATTTCCTGAGAGTCTTAGTCCTGTCCAAGTAAAATCTAAGTTGTTGGTGCACACCCAAGGAGTGAAGTATTCATTCCCCTTTGTTCTGTGGATTAGAAAAGAAGGTTGGCAAATCAATGGACTGATTAAGGGCCACACTGGATACCACCTTGGGCATGAAGGATCGGATTGGTCCTAAGGGACACCCACGTCAGCATGAAAGATGATGAAAGGCTCCACTGCCATGACGGCCTGTAATTCAGACACCCTTCTTGCTGAAGTGTTGGCTAGAATGAAGGGCTGTTTTCCAAGAAAGGAATTTCAACTCTGCATTTGCAGCTGGCTCAAAGGGAGGTAGAGTGAGCTTTTCCAATACACAGTTAAGGTCTCAGGCTGGAGTAGGGGCTCTCCTGGGAGGTCTTATGTTTTTGGCCTCTCTGAGGAATTGCTTCAGCAGTGAATGAGACAAGAAGGGTGGTTCTGTATTGTAATGAGCTTACATAGCTGAGGCATGAATTTTGATGGAGGAAAAGGAAAGGCCCTTGTGAAGCATCTCAGTTAAGTATTGAGGAATATGGGGTAAATTGGGTGCTGCTGTGCCCATCCCCAGTGTTTGGCTCCAGGAATAGAATCTTTTCCATTTTTCAGCATAGGATTTTCTAGTACTAGGTCTCCTTGCCTCCAGAATGACATCCATCACTTGCTTACTGAGGGATGGTAAAAGAGAGATCAGGTAATTAGCCAGGCTGCCAGGTTCAGGGTTTGAAGTTGTGGGTGCAGAAACTGGCTCTACTGCTGGGACACAGTAGGGCAGGGGTTTGAGGCAGGTGCCATGGTGCCAACAGTGACACACTGTGCAAGAGGAGAGGTACCAGTGCTGGCGTGGCCAATCTGGTGCAATCAGTATTGTCCTTGTTTTGTCCTGTTTGATCTTTAGCAGTACCTTGGAGAGGCAGAGGGGGAAAGGCATAAACTGATAGTTTTTTCTAGGTGAAGGACAGGGCATCCACTTTCCAAGCTCATTTGTGGGGAGTCCTTGTGCAGAATTTGTCCAATTGGTAGTTCTGGGGGGAGGCAAACAGGTCTATCTCTGGGTTCCCCCATTTGTTTCTCAACATGTTGAATATCTTTGGTTCCAGTTTCCACTCGTGTGGGTCCATGAGACTTCTGCTTAGGTCGTCTGCCAAAGTATTTAGCTTTCCTGGCAGGAATTGAGCCTGTAGGTGCACTTGGTAGCTCAAGGTTGTGTTCTACAGAGCCATGGCTAGTCTACAGAAAGGGTTCCCCCCTGCTTGTTTATGTACCACATAACAGTGGTGTTGTCCGTTTTTACCAATAATTGTCCTGGAAGACTGTGGTTCTTGAAGGCTGTCAGAGCATCCTGTACAGCTAACATTTCTTTTTGATTGATATGCAAGTGCATTTGATTTGGGTTCCATTTGCCCTGAGTGCACTGCCCTGCCAAGTGAGCCCCCATGCATAGTCTGATGCATCTGTTAGGGATTGGGCAGCAGGAGGTACAGTGAATGGCAGTCCCTTGTTTTGGTGGCAGGCCTCTGCCCACCAAAGGAACTCTATCTGTAGACAAGGTATGATAGGAATCATTGATTTTAAATCCTGAGAATGTTGACACCATAGGCTTTTTAGATACCATTGTAGTTTCCTCATATGCAGTCTTGTATATGGAATTAGTAGAATGCAAGAGGCCATGAACCCCAGGGTTTGCAGTATTTTCCTTGCAGATAGCTGGGTCTTTGTGGCCAGTAGTTTGAAGTAGACTGTCAATTTAATTTGTTTCTCTGGCATGAGGTAGGCCATCTGGGATGTTGTATTCAAGCTTGCTCCCAGGAATACAATTTGTTGGTAGGGTACAAGATGTGACTTCTTTTTGCTTATGGTGCACCCCAGAGACGTTAGCAATTTTTTTACAAATGCCAGATAATTTGAAAGTATGTCCTGGCTTTCTGCCTGAATTAGACAATCGTCCAGGTATGGGTATATTTGAATATTTCTTTGCTTGCAAAATGCAATGACTGGAGCCAGGCACTTTGTGAATACCCTGAGCGCAGTAGATAAGCCAAAAGGGCAGTGCAGAGAACTGATGGTGCATGTAGCCTTACTGAGATGTGCAGGTAGGCCTTCTTTAAATCCAGTGTTGCCAACCAGGCATCTGTGCCTAGCATGGGAAGCAGCTGATGAAGAGTTGGCATCTTGAATTTTGGGATTACCAAAAATGTGTTTATGATAGGCAGGTCCAGCATAGGACGCCAGGAATTGTCTTTTCAGGGTACCAGGAAAAGTCTTGAGTAGAAACCTTGCCCCCATTGTTCTTCTGGGACAGGATGAATATCCCTGATGCTTAAGAGAGAGGACTTGCTTTTGAGCCTCTGCCCACTGATTTGGGGGTAGGTCTGGCCAACTCTTTGGAGCTGGTAAGGAGTGGAAGTGGAATCTGTATCCTTGGGAAACTATATTTAAAATCCCATTTGTCCTGGGTAATGAGTTCCCAATGTTTTGCATGCAGGGCAATCTTTCCCCCTAAATGAACAGTCAGTTGAGCATGGCTTGGAAGGTTTAAAGTTAAGTCATTGAGACAGTTTACCATAGGGGGGAGTCTTACTACTCCCCGCTTTGGAAGTGGGAGCCCCCAACTGCTTAGGCTTGTGAGTACCTTGGGACTGAAGCCTGGGTGTTCTGCTAGTTCTGGGTTTGGACTGAGAAGGCAGGAAAGGACCAATTCTTAGAAGGCCAATGCCTACTAAATCTGGGAGGCTGTACTTGTAGGAAATCTTTAACAGTTTGTATAGATTTAGCTTTTTCCTCCATCTTTTTAAGTACTTCTGCTTTGGTGCCAAACAGGTGGTCTTGGTTTAAGGGAGCATCCAGTAATTTAGCTTTAACATGATCTGGCAAAGATTGCTCCTTAAGCCAAGCATGCCTTCTAAATACAGACCCAGTGACAGCAGCCCTGCAAGATGCCTCTAATGAATCAAAACCACATTGCAAAGTATGTTTTCCAACTTGTTCAGCAGAATGCATTAAATCCTGCAAGTCTTTATTTTCAGCACAGTCAGGAATCAACATCATTTTCTGTTTAAGCAATCCAATAATATGCTGCTGATACTTTAACATATGAAACTGGCAGTTTAAGGCCCTAATGGCCAAAGCTGCAGAAGTGTATACCTTCGTACCCCCATCTATCCAGCGCTCTGAAATCTCTATCAGAGGGGGTAGGATTTTTGGCAGTAGTAGCCTTAATGCCCTTGGGTCCCTGTGAAATGGTCTCAGGTTCCGCAGTAGGATTTTTAAAGAGGAACTTGTGAGAGTCAGGTACCCTGTAATACCAGACAGGTTTTCTGGGAGCAGGAGTTAAAGAGTCAGGGGCCAGGCTAGATTCCGAGAAGGCATCATCTACAATGTCCAGTACAGGAGGGATAGCCAAAGGCCTGTGTTGAGGCAGGAGTAAGAATTCCCTAAGCCTCTTTTTGTAGACAGAGTAATCCTGGCTTTCCCAGCGAAAAAGCTCCCTAAGAGTATGCAAGGTTTCACCAAAAGAGAAATCCTCTGGAGGGGAAGCAGAGGGAATGGAGTCCTCTGCATCAGAATCCTCATAGGTAGATAAGGGCAAATCCTGGTCATTAGAGAAAACAGAAATTTCAGAATCCTGATCAGCAGAATCAAAAGGAAAATCAGTCCTAGGTCTCAGAGGGGGATGGCTGGCTTCCCCTGATTAGAGTAATAAGGTCTTCAGCCATTCTTATCATTTGCTTTTTAGGCACAGAGGCCTGACCATGTGGTCTGAGAGTTGGTTTTCTAGGAATGGATCGAGTTTTAGGCCTTGAAGAAGAAAATGGCATTGGGTTAATATACAAGTCAGTAGGCCTGAATACACCCTCAGAAGCCGGTGCCTGCACAGCGGCTCCAGACCCATCCAAGGTAGAGACATCCGCAGGTTCCACAGTCGAAGGAGCATCTCGCAGCATACCGGACTCCGAATGGGTCTCAGTAGAGGCCTGCGAATCTGAAGTAGCTGGTATCAGGGGCTGCAAAAGCGCCTCACTGAGTACCGAACTGGCGATTAGCTTAGGAGAAGCGTCATCGGCAGCTTTGGACCTATGCGGTCTGTCTCTGTCTTTTTCTTTATGTTTTTTCGGAATGTCGGTAGTTGGGTGGCTTACCGAAGCCATTTCTGGATAATTGAACAGAGTACCAAAATATTTAGATGTGTAAATGAACCAACGATGAATAGTATGAGGTTTGAATAAGGCACAAGACCGACAGTGAGGTACATCGTGGTCTGGGTCTAAGCAAGGAATTCAGTACGAATGAAAATATTTATGAGGTATTTGCTTCCACAAGAAATACAATTGTTAACTTTAACTGACATAGGTTTAGAGCAAGAAAAAGGTTCCCCGATGGGGTAGTTCGCTTAGTTGAAGACTTCGGATCTGAAACTCGAAAACGAAAATTTCAGGAGTTGACTGACTGGCACTTGCGAACTGCTTCTGCTTCGGGCACCGCACGGCAAGAAAGACTGATGTAATGGCGTCTGCTAAATGCTTTATACCCCTGACTACTTGACGTCATGGAAGATGAGACAGCAACCAACGCAGGACCCAAGACTTTAATAATCAGGCCGATTGAGGGCTACTGCAAGCAGATAACCTAAATGTGATGACTGCAACAGTGAAACACGAAGAACATCTGGGGATTGTACTGGTGCACCATGGGATACTTACCTAGCCACGAGCCAACCAGAAGTCTTCTAGCTTGTAAATAGGCCAAGTTGGAGCAGAGGATCGGCTCCAATCCTATATGTAAAGAATAAAGGTGAGATAGGACTACAGAACATTGGAAGTTAGTTTACTCTGGTCTGCCATAACAAGGCAATTATTCATTTAATATCAGAAGAATAAAAGATAAAGTAATGAAATCAGAAAAAAAAACCAATGAAAGTGGTTGTCAAGATGAAATATTTAAAAAATAACAAAAAGATGGATGCAGACTAAGAATACTTTGTGTCAAATAAGACATGCAGAGACAGATGTAAAGTAAAATAATTTCTAAAAGGACTTGGCAATGTAGTTCATCTTCTAGGTGCCATGATGATGAGGCACAAGGGATACACTCACCAGTGGTCTCCCCATAATCTACATGGCACATAATAATTAGGATGACGCAGTGTAGTTCCCTGGAGGTTTCACACATCCTTCACAGTAGGACAAATACTTATCTGATTTAACAGTTATTCTCAAGTTCCATGACTAACTTAAGCAATGCTGCACCTAGCATACTCAGTTTATTCAGCTCTGTACACTTTTTTTTTTCTAAGCTTCTTTTACAAACACTAAGGCTCACAAACCCAGACCATCCAGAACTGCTTAAAGTAATGTCTGCAACACAGCCATATATCACAGCATATGTTAACATGCAACTATACCTCTAAAATGGCCTTTTTATGGTTGTTATGAAAAAGGTGATAATGAAGTGTATGTTCCTAAAATAAATGATAACATTTGGAAAAAGGTGAACATTACTTAAATGTTAGGTGAGTAGGGACAGCAACAATCGAAGTCTGTAAACAAAAAACAAAGTTCTGCCTATACCTCTACGTGCAAAGGATTAGTGCAACAGGAGGCAACGGTCCTTATGGTTAACACAAGACAAACAACACAACCTGCTAACTGTTCTTGCCAAAAATATATTCACTGCACTTCTGTAAAAAGAAAAATATGGTAATCTTCAGAAGTAACCATTTCACAGCTGGAAGAGGAAGCATAGTTCAGTAATATTATCCTATTTTACAAACATAAAAGTTCACTCCCACTATATGCCTGTGATATCATAACTTATTAAATACTGCAGCTGCACATTCAAATCAGCAAATACGGTATCATGCCTTACTGCTTATACTAAATAAATACAGCCAAATAAAATATTTACCTCAATGCAATATATCATCAGTTGGTTTAAACATTTCTGTTAAAGCAAAAACCATCTTCTTGGCATACAAAATGGGTCACAGTAAACACTATTTAATAGGAATAGTTACTTAAATCACACTTACACATTATGAAAAATGTATATACTGTACCTGAATATAAACTGCCATGATGCATGTTAAAACAGCAAAACAGATAATTAGCACTAGTTCACATAACTGGTAATGAACTACAAACCAAGACTGTTTGACATGTTACAGGCAACATAAAATCTGCTTTGTGTTTTCAAGTGTCATCATATAAAATGCAAGTCAAAGTACAGATGTCTCAAAAGGAAACAATGAAATTATAAAAACATCAAACAAGATAATTACCATTACATGTCAATTAACTATAAGGCATAAATACATGGGATTACTGCTGTGGGCCATCAGATCCGCGGTGGTGGTGCTGCGGTAGCATTGTTGCCTCACAGCAAGACGTTGTCCCGTTCGATTCTCAGCTAGAGCGTCTACTGTGGAGACATGTGTGAATGGGCGTACCTTCGTTGAAGGTTGTGCGTTAGGGCCAGCAACTCAGCACGTAAAAATCAACTGCCAATCATTAGCGGACCAGAGTTCCGCTGTGGCGACCCCTAACCAAGAAAAGCCGAAAGACACAACAACTGCTGTGGGCCATCAGACTTCATTTACAGTACAAGGATGCTGGTTAAATGGTACTACAGTTTATATAAAGTAGGGGGCCTTCAATTATAATATTAACATCCAAAGACCATGTAGATTAACTGCAGGAAAAAAAAAACAGAGAAAATACTGATCATGCCTACTCTTGCTCACAGATTAGAACTCTGCAGCTACTGTATGTGGATACGTGACTGAATAAAAGGTTTAAAAACATTAATTTTTCAGATCATCTTAGGATGAGAGCCTAAATTAAAGTCCTGCCTATTCAATGAGTTGATACAATCATATATCCGAGAGCTGTATTACATCACTGCCACACCCCACAAAAATCTTAAGAAACAAGTTTTAAATGGCTGGATGCCAGACAAACTACAGAGTCATCTAACAAGGCAAAAGTGTTACAAATGTGGTGGATTCCTCAGCACAACAAAGAGACAGTTGGAATGCTGGCTCAGGACAGTCTGAACAAAAGGAAGTACTCTTGTCCTAGTAGATACAAGTGGGGATGTGAACATAGATATAATATGTAATAAGTGCTGCAGTCTAAGGCAAATAAAACTACATAGAGAAAGCCCATCAGAGAGTAAGCCAGTTCCTAATACCTCTGACTGCTATACAATGTACTCTTATTTACTTTAAATTTCATTACCTGATCTGCTTCCTTCCAATGTGAGACTTGCACAAGGAAATAGATTCCTAGATACATACAGTACATAAGACTAGATAAACATATTTTTCTAACATCTGTTTGTGAAATCGCTGTTAGTAAATCTGCACACTTGCAAACCAGAGCATTTGAATAACTTCAGTTTCTCAGTTACTAGGCAAACTTCTGGCTACTTTTTTTTTTGATGTACATATACCGTATTTCCCTGAAAATAAGACCGGGTCTTATATTCTTTCTCCCGGTGAAAAGTGCATTAGGGCTTACTATCAGGGGAAAGTGCATTAGGGCTTACTATCAGGGGATGCTTTATTTACCGTCACTGTACATCAATCTACCTTTATTCAGTTATTCATATACAAAAATTGACATTAACTAATGAACACAAACTGACATTTCTTCATGTACAAAAATTGACATTTATTCATGCACACAAACTGACATTTATTTCGTACTTTTCTATTACTGGACAACAGTTCTAATAACGGGTTGACAGTTGTGTGAGAATTCTACATAAACAGTGCAACAAACATTTCAACTCCAGAATATCTGCACCTTGGCTTTCACAGTTAATCAAATACAGTCATGTCATCTTCTTCTGGAACATTGTCATAAGTGTCCATCCCCCAAATTTCGGCCTGAATTTCTTGCGACTCCATTTCCTGTAGCACCACTGGCCCCAGTCTGTCATGCCTAGCAATTGAGCTCTCCTTAAATGAGCACTACTTGTCCAAGTAGCCTGCTCGTAGTGCATTGGTAACACAGCTGTCAGTGATTTTATCCCATGAATTTTTCACCCAAGTCACGACCTCTTGCAGGCTCGGTTTCACAAAGTTTCCATGCTGATTTCTCTCCATTCTATTTTCAATGTAGTCACTGAGTTCCATGCACAAATGGCCCATGAATGGCTTGTTTATTGCAAGGATCAGCTCTGAGCCCTTTCTTATTTGCAATGGTGATGGACAGGTTTGACAGACGAGATCAGACAGGAGTCCCCTTGGACTATGATGTTTGCAGATGACATTGTGATCTGTAGTGAGAGTAGGGAACAGGTGGAAGAGACTCTGGAGTGGTGGAGATATGCTCTAGAGAGAAGAGGAATGAAGGTCAGCAGGACTAAGAATATATGTGTGTGAATGAGAGGGAGGATAGAGGAATGGTGAGGATGCAGGGAGTAGAGGTGTCGAAGGTGGATTAGTTTAAAAACTTGGGATCAACAGTTCAGAGTAATGGTAAGTATGGAAGAGAGGTGAAGAAGAGAGTATAGGCAGGATGGAGTGGGTGGAGAAGAGTGTTAGGAGTGATTTGTGACAGACTAGTACCAGTAAGAGTGAAAGGGAAGGTCTACAAGAGGGTAGTGAGACCAGCTATGTTACATGGGTTGGAGACAGTGGCATTGACAAAATGACAGGAGTCAGAGCTTGACGTGGCAGAGGTGAAGATGTTAAGATTTGCACTGGGTGTGACGAGGATGGACAGGACTAGGAATAAGTATATTCGAGGGTCAGTCCAGGTTGGATGGTTTGCAGACAAGATTACGTTAGTTTGGGCATGTGCTGAGGAAGGATGCAGAGTACATTGGGAAAAAGATGCTAAGGATGAAGCTGCAAGGTAATAGGAAAAGAGGAAGACCTAAGATAAGGTTTATGGATGTGGTGAGAGAGGACATGCAGGTGGTTGGTGTGACAGAGCAAGATGCAGAGGACAGGAAGAAATGGAAACAGTTGATCTGCTGTGGCGACCCCTAATGGGAGCAGCCAAAAGAAGAAGAAGATTGTAATATCAAGAGTCTGGAGATAGACAGTCATTCCTGCGGGAATCATTATTTGATCTATTCTCCTCCGTGCTAGGAATTTCTTCATTTCTTTAGCACGGTGTGTGCTGGCTGAATCCCAGACAAGCAGACCTCTTTCGCCACCTCGCAAAACAAGTGGCAGCATTACATTGACCCACTTCCTTATAAATGCTTGTGTGCACCAGGCCTTCTTCGGTTTCAAGAATGTAAATGCCTGAAACGCATTAAATCTTATCTTTCTTGCCCTTACTAATGATTAGAGGTGGGGTTTTCCTTCCATCTAGACGAATTGCCAAAATACAGATAACATGTACACTCTCGTAACCAGTGGAGGGAATGTAGATTGACAAGGCACCCCTCTGATCAATTGTTGTTTGAGAGCCTTGGCCCATAAAACACTGCAGTTTCATCCATAGCAATATAGCAATCATGTTGGAGGGTTGGTATTTAGAAAAGTCAATGCCGTCAACAAAGGACTTGAACACAAGTGAACGTTTAATAACTTCAGTATCTTCTAGCTTGAACAGTGTTGTTGATCTTCTTAGAGACGGTTCATATCGCTGAAGGAAGCCATCCAGCCAATGTTGTGATGCTTTGAATTCTTCTGGGGATAATTCTAACTGTGGTGCTATTGCAAGGGCAAATGCTTGAATATCAGCCCTGTGCACAACCAAAGCCTTTGCTCTCCTGTTAGCAATCCACTCACAGATGATGTCTTCAAGCTCAGGAAATAATGGTTGCCAACCTGATCCACACTTACACTTATTAGTGTTTCCCTTGTCGTCCTGTTGACTGAGGTTAACGTATGCTGCTCGTCATTTTCGGACCATTCAAAGATCTAACTTCTTCTCTTTGCAGAAAGCCATCAGGTTCTTTTCACAGAGTCCTCCACAATTCCTTTCTTATACTCGACAGAAAAGCTCCTTCTTTTTGCACTCATCTTGTCTGGGGGGGGGGTTAATTGAAGACTTATGCGACCGGAGTGGCAGCACAAAATGGTGCCGGTTATGAAGAGAAGACACTGCCAAAGCTGCTCGTTACCATGAGCACGTGCTTCCCGCGCATTGTCTGTACTTTGACCGATCAAAGTACACATGCGTGGGTTTATGGGCCAAGGATCTCAACCGTCAAGTGTGAGTGATAATTAGGGCTACAGTAAGAATTGGAACTGGGGCTTATTTTTGGGGTTGGGCTTATATCATGAACACCCTAGAAAAAACATACTAGGCTTTACTCTCTGGTTAGGTCTTATTTAAAAAGAAATACGGTAGATACCTGGATTCATGACAACTCGCCAATAATTTCAGTGATTGTCATAATTACAAATTCATAAGGCTAATCAGTAAAAACAAAATAAAAACTCCAGCAAAACTAAAACTTCCATTGAGTGACCTCCGAAACCTCTTTTATCAGAGGCACATGGGATATATGCAAATGACCCTTATGAACATCAGGTGTTTCAGCTAACTGGCGATTCTGGTCACTCAGTGGAAGTTCAGTGGGAGGTCACTCAGTGGAAGTTCTAGCTTTGCTGGAGTTTTCATTTTGTTTTTACGGATTGGTTTTTCAGTGACCTTCTCACTTATTGTTTTAAACTCATAAGGCTAAAAATCACTTTTGGTGATCAACAAAACTCTGACCTCCCCCTCCAACCCTCCGCACATTTTCCCAACTTTATATATACATGCATCCACACAGATACATATATACCTACATACACACACCCATACATATTAACTCCACTGTCACACAACAGGGAAAAAGCAAAGTCAATGATCACTGACAGTGGTTTTTAGTGATACTGACTTGCTTAAGTGACACTCACACAACTGTCTATGGTACAATCAACACCCATTAATTCATTCCAAGAAATGAGTGAGCATATTTCCAGCAACTAAGAAAAAGAATGAATATTTGGCATCCACAGTGTGTAATATTCACTTGCTCAGCTTCATTGGGAGTCTTACATCAGCTGTTAGATGGAGGAGCCCTCCAAACACAAGAAGGCATTGAGACAATAACTTGGATCCAATGAGGAAAACCTTTTCACACATCAACCGAAATAGTAAGAAGACCTGCTTTATAGGACTCTGTGAATCCTCCTCTGTACACAAGGTACTGCATCATCAAAGTCATTCCCTATCACGGCATCTGCAGGAATATTCTCAAACACACCTACTTGCTTACTTCCTCTTCCACCCTCCCAGTCAAGATGAACCCTAGACAAAGGTATCTGGAACGTGGTCCCTCCCAGCGCTCTGAATGGAGAGAACTGCCCCAGCAAATACTGCTCTTCTCTAAGCACAGCAGGCTTCACAACAGTTAAATTAGAAGCTGTCTCTCTCTTAGCAGTTACCTGTTTACATCTACTAAGTTAGGATATGCACTTTGGTGATAATTTGGCACCCCAGTTGTTTCTAAATAACTAACCACTGGCAGTTTGTCATACACACTTACAGGCTCCCTCACCTTCTGTTTCTCACCTTGCCTCAATGGACAGTTGGCTGCTACGTATCCTTTCTGGTTACACTTGAAACATCTAATCCCTAACCGTGCACTTGGGATTGGTAGTTTCCCCCACTACTGGTGCACTCTGTTGGAGTGGTTTAGATGGCCCACCCATGGGTTCCCCTATGCCCATGTACATCACTGGGCATCCCTTTCCTATGCAGTGGCCCTCTGCTTGACAAGTAGAGATCCCCTTTTCTCCCCAACTCCTCTGCAGAATTGTACTTATGGTCTGCTAACCAGACTCTCATGTCATCAGGCAAAGTACTGAGGGCTTGTTCCCTCACCAAAAGATCTGCCAGTCCCTCAAAAGTGGTGAGCTGACATCAACTCACCCTTCTGTGAATGTAAGTATAATCACATATACTCATCTGCCTTGCATCTATGTTCATGAAACTTTTTTCTATATGCCTCAGATGCCGGTCTGAAACAGTTAAGCAAGCAACATTTCACTTTGTCATAATTCACAAAATCTACATAATTTAACTTTGCGACAGTCTGAACAGCTTTACCATGGAGTAAGCGAGTCGGGAGCCAAATCCAGAGCTCACAGTCATCATCATATTATCTACATAACCTCTCAAAAATATGAGGAAAACTATCAAAGTCATCTCCATCACTGTACTGAGAAAAAGTTGACTGCCCTTTATGGCTTCTGGGGTCCAGTTATTCCCTTCCCCATTACCTCCATGATCCTCTCGAAGGGTTGAAGCTCCATTTCATGCCACCACTGTCTCCCTTTGTCCTTGGCTTCTAAACGCCTCAGTCTCTCTTTGTTCTCCAGCTGTATGGTCTCCAGTTCATATTGGTGCAGCTTCTCCTCAGCCTCCAAACATTGGGTCTCCAGGGACAGTTTCTCCACAGTCTCCAACTGTTTGGCTTCCATGAGTCTAACTCCAGACGGATTATCAGGTCCTCCGAAGAAAAGGTGGACTGTCCTCTCCTGGCAGGCAGCACATCACCAACACCAAACTGAATATCATCCGAACAGCTGATCTGAGCTGTGGCTGCAACCATGGTAGAAATCATTGCTTCCTTGGTCAGGTTGGCATGCACTGATCCTCTGGTTTCACACTCCTTAGCCAACTGGATCTTGGTTAGCTTGCTAAAATCTTCTGCTGACATCCTTGCCTGCTATCCCTGACTATCTAAAAAAAAATAAAACTGTGGTGGATTGAAATTTTGAATGTTTACTTGTGGCTGTCATGAGTGCACACCTTAATGACAACTAACCACAGGCTACTGAAATCCAATTAAAAATCTCATTAAACTGCCAACAATTAAATGGGATGACTGGCTAATATCCCATCACTGCCACCAATTAAAATGTGACATCCAGCTAATATCCCACTGGACTGACAAAAATAATGTGACATCCCCCTCTTAAAACCCAGGTCAGTAATTAAGGAGCCTCAATCCTCACCAGTGACTCCAGTGTGGGAGCATCATAGAAAACACCAGAGCAGAGAGCACACAAGAGTAAAATTCCACAATTTCCCTTAAGAGCACAACAGGAACACACACTATTTTCCTAGGACTGGACTATATAGCTCTGTCCACCCCAAATGTTATCCCGCATCATACACTTCAAAGCAATGTGTCTCAGTTTAAGACCTCTGACTAACTCACACTCAAAATAAATTTAAATCTCACACACACTCAAACACTTATGGGAAACATGACACAGATTTCTGGCTGTGTCCCCTCCCCAATACAAATGGTAAATGCTGCCACCAAAGTCCAACAGGTCTACATGCCCTTCAAAGGGTGATTAATTATTAAAAACTAAACATCAAAATAAATGATAGTTATGATGAGATGCAGCCAGGCATTCAAGGTGACCTGGGGTCTATCAAACAGGTATAAACATCTCTAAAGAACACACTAATTGTCTAGCCACACTATAAAATAATGAAAAAGCAATTAATAATAAGTAAAATGATTACAAGAACATAAATCAGTATATTTTATTAAGCACCAGAATTCAATCACCAGAAATATAAAATTAGACTGTAGGACAGATGAGAGATATAAAATTAAACTGTAGTTTAGAAGTCCATCATCTTGGAAAAACTCTAGCTAAATAACTAAACTTTCCTAATATAACCAGAGAATACTGTCCTTGATATAATATAAAGCATAACAGCAAGGCAAAGCCAGAGTTAAAGTTTTGTTGAGTCCTTTTTCCAGGTATCTTCTGCACAGCACTGTAACTGACTGTAAATCTCAGCTAACTGCTACTCTTCACAAACTGCCCAGCTTAACAGTCTCAACTGTCTTATTTTAAAAATAATAGTCAGCTGTTTAAAAAAAAAAAGTTATTTTTCCTGTTAATCAGCTATTCAAATAATCACCTAGCAACCAGGAACATTCTAATGATACCACCTACTGTTCAGCTGATTCTCTACAGACAGTTTGTATTTTAGAATCTCCCTCACAAGCATGTGCAATTAGAAATGTATCAAAACAGACAAGAGTCTTTAAACATTTTGTATAAGCAGGGAGATGTGCAACATTTTAAAAACGTATTTACATATTCACAATTAGACATGCTGGCATACAATACAAGTTAATCTCTCAGAATATACACAAATCTCCGGCTAGACATGCTAACACAGATGACGGTGTTCCACTTTCTTCACAGACTCATCCCAAGCAATGTAAAAAAACAGAGTGACACATAAGCTAGGAATCAGGCAATAGGCGAAGGTTCATCAGCGGTGAAGTCCCCTAGGAAGCCTGCCTCCAAAGTCAAAGCAATTCTGCTTTGTAAATGTGTGACCCATGACCAAGTGGCCAAGGCATGAAAGTCTACAATAAAAGTGCTCCTGAAATAAAGAGTTAGCAAGAAGACACTGCACTGGCTGGGTCCACACACTGCTCTGCAGAATTTTATGTTTTACCTTTTTTTTTTCTTTTTAAAAGACTGAATATGCAGCAGTTGCTGAATAGAATGATTGTCTGTTTGCTATCAATCTGTGTAAGACTGCAGTTGGTACTACTACAGCTAAAACGTTTACTGTTGTTAATGTATAGTAACAGCGTGTCATATTGCAGTGACATTTTTCCCCCGAGATGTAATAATGGACAGCAGCTTAAACTGTGTGCACCATCTTTGGGGACTTTGTATCTTAAATGTGATAAAACTTTTCTAAACAAACCCAGTATTCTGAATTTGACCATTTTTTTGTTTATTCCTTGGTAGACGGTACAGTTTAATTTGGTGAGATGTGTGATGCCCTGTCACTGCACCAGTAATTAGGGATGCTCAATCCTTACTACTGGCAACAGTGGGGGACGTACAATGGGAGGATGACAGGTTACACACACAGTATTTCCAGATTCTGCTCTCTGCATCAAGTGCAATTTCCCTTAAGAGCACACAGAGACCACAGTCAGTCTGGGGCTGGTTTCTCCCTCTTTATCCAGATCACCAATAAGACTCCCCACTGGCACAGCTATAGAGATGTGATCACAGCTGAGTGGCCAAGCCAAGAACTTCAGCACCCTGTCTGTCCAACCAGTGCTTTGTGTCCCTGCCCAAGTAAATCATACAAACACACACACGCGCACACACGCACCTGAGAAAGGCTGGCACAGGTTTACTATCTATGCCCCCTTCTGCACAGACTATAAGGTAGTTATTATTGCCACCAGCCAACTCTTTATCAGCTACTTTAAGGCCCTTAACAAATGTGTCCAGTCTTACTGTGTAATGTTACTGTCAATACAAATGGTAGTTTGACCAAGAGCAAAGCTATTAGAAGTGGCCCATAGTGTTACCAAATAAATATGTAAGTACTCCTAGAACTTAAATATCTTTTACAGAGATCAGAACTAAATTCACATCTATATATATATATATATATATATATATACACACATGATATATATATATATATATATATATATATATATATATATATATATATATATATATATATATCAACATCAGAGTTCAAAATCACAGGAAATATTTAAAACAACATTGTAGGGCAGTCTCAAATAAAGAAAACATCTAACTTAAGCTTTGCTATATTCCTGACTGTTATCTAAGAGAATTACTACATCATAATAACTTACTTATTTAGAGCAGCACGCCAGATGTGGGTGGATGTTGATGTTGCCAGGTCAAAGACAAAATACAGAATGCACTCTCTCACCAAGAGACTTCCCAAATTAATATCCGAACTATTACTGCTGGGACAGCTTGCAGAATGACATCATTTCTTGTCATCTGACTCCTATCCCAGGTGAAAACCCCCACTGATGACAGCTAGATGCATCTATCATCCACCTGCGAAAATACATAGACCTCAGATCTTAGGCAAGTGGTGGAAGTCATACAATAAAACACTTCCAAGATAATACAGAAAACTTCTTAGTTTTAGACATTGTGTCTCCTTGCTGCCATAAAGTAATTTAATTTCAGCTTTTTTTCTAAAACTTACCAGACTGAGGGGTTAACCACCTGTGTTTCAGTTTCTACTGTTAAAATATATACATTAATCAGTTACAATGGTGCTGGTACATTTCTGTTCTTTTTCAGTAGGGCATGCTGTGGTTACATTTTCCAGCACTTTGCAAAAAACCTTCAAGCAGTTTGATATACATATGACATACAGTTCTAATACATTTGTAAGGTTTACTATTGTTAGTTACATTTGGT